>NW_026778999.1:300000-404115 GCF_030144855.1 Hypanus sabinus
TAACCATAACAGAAGCAGGCAGTGAAAGATCAGCCAGAGTGCTGAAGGTAACAAACTGTGCAAATACAAATACAGAAACAACGATAAATAACAAGAGCATGAAATAACGGCAGCGGCTGCTGATGGATCTCCGGAGCTCTCACCGCTCCCCTGTGCAATCCGACAGGCTGAAGGCCAAGGGAGAACAAGGCGCAAAGGTCAACTCGTGATTTAGAAAATAAGAAACAGGAGCAGGCGTGGCCATTCGGCCCGTGGCGCTGTTCTGCCCCTCACTCAGAATTGCTGATCATTGACCACAGCGCCACCTTCCTGCAACCTTCCCAACATCGCCGAGCCCCAAAGTATGTCCGTTTAATTTAGAAAAATTGTGAAGAAAATTCCAAATATTCACGCACTGTGTTGGGGAAATTTCTCCTCATCTCAGTCCCGCTGAGGTGATCTCGGATTTTGAGTCTGTGATCTCGGGATCCACTGCCCAGCCAGGAGAAACATCATTCCTGCCCCTACCCTGTAAATACCCTGTGAGACTGTGTCTGTCTCAATCAGGAACTTTCTCCATGAGAAACTTGTGTTAATGAAATTGGTGACAGTTCTTTCAGACCAGCAGCTTTGACCACAAGAACACCAGACAGTGGTCAGCCCGGAATGTCCTGCAGTTACTGCAGGAGAAGGACTGGATAGACACAGTGGAGTGGTTCCCTGAGCAGACAGTCCAGACCATCTGGCAGAATGCCTCATCACCAGATCTCACCAACAGGCAACAAGACCTCTCCTCTCTGGCGGCGAGAGGGCCCCTCACAGTCTGATCCTTGCTGCATGCCCGGAGATCACTCCCACAGCCTGCTGCCCCGAGATTACTTCAGTGGAGACGAGAGGGCCCCTCCCAGTCTGATCCTTGCTGCATGCCCGGAGATCACTCCCACAGCCTGCTGCCCCGAGATTACTTCAGTGGAGACGAGAGGGCCCCTCCCAGTCTGATCCTTGCTGCATGCCCGGAGATCACTCCCACAGCGCACTGCCCCGAGATTACTGCCGTGGAGACGAGAGGGCCCCTCCCAGTCTGATCCTTGCTGCATGCCCGGAGTCACTCCCACAGCGCGCTGCCCCGAGATTACTGCAGCGGATACGAGAGGGCCCCTCCCAGTCTGATCCTTGCTGCATGCCCGGAGATCACTCCCACAGCGCGCTGCCCCGAGATTACTACAGTGGAGACGAGAGGGCCCCTCCCAGTCTGATCCTTGCTGCATGCCCGGAGATCACTCCCACAGCGTGCTGCCCCGAGATTACTGCAGTGGAGACGAGAGGGCCCCTCCCAGTCTGATCCTTGCTGCATGCCCGGAGATCACTCCCACAGCGCGCTGCCCCGAGATTACTGCAGTGGAGACGAGAGGGCCCCTCCCAGTCTGATCCTTGCTGCATGCCCGGAGATCACTCCCACAGCGCGCTGCCCCGAGATTACTGCAGTGGAGACGAGAGGGCCCCTCCCAGTCTGATCCTTGCTGCATGCCCGGAGATCACTCCCACAGCGCGCTTCCCCGAGATTACTGCAGTGGAGACGAGAGGGCCCCTCCCAGTCTGATCCTTGCTGCATGCCCGGAGATCACTCCCACAGCGCGCTGCTCCGAGATTACTGCAGTGGAGACGAGAGGGCCCCTCCCAGTCTGATCCTTGCTGCATGCCCGGAGATCACTCCCACAGTGCGCTGCCCCGAGATTACTGCAGTGGAGACGAGAGGGCCCCTCCCAGTCTGATCCTTGCTGCATGCCCGGAGATCACTCCCACAGCGCGCTGCCCCGAGATTACTGCAGTAGAGACGAGACGGTCACACACCTCTTTGCGGACTGTGGGCTGGCGAAAATCTGTGGAGAAAGATGCAAGGGCCTGTGCCACAGCAGCTGCGTGACAGAACGCTCACTGATCCTCGGGCTGTTCCCAGGACGCGCATGGAAACGGACAGCGAGTGCTGCTGGAAGATCATCAACTCGGGGAAAGACGTTCGAAACTTGTTGGCCTGCCATCACACCGAGATGTCCGGAGAGCAGGGGTTCCCAACCTGGGGTCCACTGTTAATGGTATTGGTCCTTGGCATAAAAATGTGTAGGAACCCCTGTCGTCAGGAATGCTGCCGACTGGCACATTCCAGACTACAGGGACACCATTGCAACTACAGGGATTCTCTACACTGGACAGGGAGTGGCCGGGTTGGCTCAGGAAGCCTCACAGTTATTGTAGTAGTGAACCACCCCAGGGGGGCACATGACTTCTCCTTTCAGCGCTGGACTGCAATCGTCTTCCAGGGGAAGGTCCTTCCCACCGCAGGGATGAGGCCTTTGGAGATTCAGCTGACGTTTTTGTCGCACTGGTTTTTAAGAGATGGGTTGGTAGCCATACGGCCAACCGTCCGCTCATAGCCGGGCTTAGACAGTCCATGGCCGCGTTTTCGTATATGTTGCCCGTTTAATGTGTTTTTGTTCCCACACTAAACAAAGAAATGGCCAGAATTTCCACTGAACACATCCAACACGAGGAAATCTGCAGATGCTGATGCAGATGCTGGAAATTCAAACAACACACTCAAAATGCTGGTGGAACACAGCAGGCCAGGCAATATCTATATGGTGAAGCACCGTCGACGTTTCGGACCGAGACCCTTCGACAGGACTAACTGAAAGGAGAGATTGAAAGTAGGAGGGGGAGGGGGAAATGCGAAATGATAGAAGAAGCCCGGAGGGGGAGAGGTGAAGCTAAGAGCTGGAAATGTGATTGGTAAAAGGGATACAGAGATGGAGAAGGGAAAGGATCATGGGACGGGAGGCCTGGGGAGAAAGAAAGGGGGAGGGGATCACCAGAGTGAGATGGAGAACAAGCAGTGATGGAGAGAGAGAGAAAGAGAGAAAAAAAAGACAAACAACTAAATATGTCAGTGATAGGGTAAGAAGGGGAGGAGGGGGCATTAACAGAAGTGAGAGAAGTCAATGTTCATGCCATCAGGTTGAAGGCTACCCAGATGTTGTTCCTCCAACCTGACAGCTTCATCTTGACAGTAGAGGAGTCCATGGATAGACATATCAGAATGGGAATGGGACGTGGAATTAAAATGTCTGGCCACTGGGAGATCCTGCTTTCTCTGACGGACAGAGCGCAGGTGTTCAGCGACATGGTCTCCCAGTTAACGTTGGGTCTCACCAATATATAATAGGCCATACCGGGAGCACCGGACGCAGTATATCACACCAGCTGACACACAGGTGAAGTGTCGCATCATCTGGAAGGACTGTCTGGGCCCTGAATGGTGGTGAGGGAGGAAGAGTAAGGGCAGGTGTAGCTCTTGTTCCCTGAGTCTGCAGCGCGCGTAGTGGACAATCGCGGTACTGCAGGGGATCAGCAGCTCCCCAAAAGTGAAAGCATTCTGAATCAGGAAGTGCTGGGAGTTAACATGGCTTCGAAAGCAGAGACCGAGAGTTTGAGCGAGGAGGTGATTTGTCCCGTCTGCCTGGATTTCTTCACCGATCCGGTATCACTGGAGTGCGGACACAACTTCTGTCGCTCTTGTGTCACACGGTATTGGGTAAGGGAGCAGAGAAACTCCTGCCCGGAATGTAGAGAGGAGTTTACTGACCGCACCCTCAGGGTGAATCGGGCCTTAGCCAATCTGGCTGAAAAATTTCGAAATCTAAACCTGAATCCGAAAGAGAAGGAAAGTAAACGTCACTGCGAGGAACATGAGGAAGAACTGAAGCTGTTTTGTGAAACGGACAAGACACTGATCTGTGTGATCTGTGCAGCTGCGCAGGAACACAGAGAGCACCGCTTCATGCCGATTAAAGAAGCTGTTAAAATCTATAAGGTAAAACAAACGTTAGTTTAATACTTAACACATTTCTTTTGTCCTGCATACCATCACAAGAGCCTCCATAACCAACACATCACTCTCTCCAACTTCCGCCATCTCCAACGGGATTCTGGCATCTCTCCGTCCCACAGCCCATCTCCGCACCCCGCAACTCTCCGCTTTCTTTAGGAATCGCTCCCCGTACTGTATCGTCCTGATCCACTCGCTCCTCCCCACTGATCTCCCTCCCGGCACCGACACCTGCAAGCGGGACAAGTGCTACACCTGACTCCTAACCTCCTCCCTCGTCACCATTCAGGTCCGCAAACAGCCCAGTTCCTCCGGTTTCTTCCATGGTCGATTGTCCTCTCGAATTAGATTCCTTATTCTCCAGCCCTTTACCTCTTCCACCTGTCCCCTCTTAGCTTCTCACTTCATCACCCTCCACACCATTTCCCCTCACGTTGTCTCACCCGTCACCTGTCAGCTGGTTCTCATCCCCAACATTTTTATTCTGGCTTCTGTCCCATTCCTTCCCAGTCCTGATGAAGTGTCTCATCCCGAAACACCGACTGTTTATTTCCCCTGAATAGATGCTGTCTGACTCACTGAGTTCCTCCGGCATTTTGTGTGATAATCGGGTTTGATCACCTGTTTCTTTTGTTGCATCTTTGTTTCTATTTCCTTCACTCTCTGACTTCCAGGATCAGCTAAAATCTTCCGTAGACTCTCTCACAAAAATGAAATCAGACTTCCAGGAAAAGGAGCAGCAACAGAAAGAGAAGATTTCCGGAGTTCGGGTGAGGCTTCCTGAGCGGAATTTCTGATATTACTGTCGATTTTTGCTCCATTTAATGCAGAGTAGCCGAGTATCGCAGCTCCAGTGACCTGGGTTCGATACTGACCTCTGCTGCTGTCTGTGTGGAGTTTGCATGCTCTCCCTGTGACCATGGCAGTTTTAGACACATCCCAAGGACATGCTGGATGAATGGTCAATTACAATTAACCCTGTGAAGATGGAGGAGAGAGATGTGAATCAGCTGGGAGTTAATGGGTCACTGAGGGAGAATAGGTTTCAGGAAAATGTGAGGGAAAGGGGTTGACGGGAATGTCTCAGACGTAGTATGGACCCCAATGGACCGAATGGTCACTTTTATGTCATAAGGAAATACAACACAGCAATGCAGTGAACAAATCTTCACCTTTCATTCGACAGAAACAGTCACACAGTGTTCAGTCCCACGTCACATCCCAGTTTGCTGAACTGCGCCAGATTATCACTGAGAAAGAGCAGAGCTTACTCAGGGATCTCAGGGAAGAAGAGAAGAGGATTCTCAACCCAATGGAGAAAAACCTTCGGGAGATTCATGAGAATATAAGGATTATTCAGGAGGAAATCACTAAGTTAAAGGAACAGATTGATCAAAACGACAGTGTGATGTTTCTCAAGGTGAGGGATCATATTTCAATTTAACTCTGTCAAATTGAACTAAATGAACAATGTTATATTTTAAATAAACACAGCACAGCGGCCAATTCTACCAAATCAATTGCAGCTGCTGGTGTCCTCACACAGAGTGTTCTCCTTGCATGACAAACCTCCAGTCACTCCGCTAATGACATTCTAATTATCGGAGATTGATATTCGATCGGTTATTAGCAATATGCAATATTTAAGCGATTACATTTCAGCATAATTAATCGTCAATTAAACTGCAATTAATCGGTCAACAAAAGATATGGCATTTGCCAGTACCAGTCTCAAAACAGCCCAGAACAAAGTACGAATGCGTAACTTTTGCCCTTCACTTTTACCACGTCCCAACTCACGTGACTGGTTATCGTAATAAACACATAACACAGTATACAATGCAGATAGAAAACAGACGTGTTGCTCCTGCACACAGCATTTACAAACGGCAGTAAACTGATGCAACTATTCAGGGTTGTTGTTGCCCAAAACTGTGCTTCCACAACTTCTGTACATCCCAGGACAGAATGCAATCTTCTCTGAAATGATTTACTCTGACCATAACACAGAGCTGCTGATTGTGTCCTTAATTCCCGCGTTAAATATCCTCTAAAACTCCCATTAACACCCAGTTCCAGTCACAGGCTGTGACTATGTCTGGTGCGGTGGGTGTGAGGGTCTCTTTGTCAATCAGTGAGAACAAAGAATGTGACCCACACATCAGACTTATCCTCCATATCCGGTTTTCCATCAGATTACAGAAACTTTTACCGCTCTACTTTTTCGGATTAGTTTTACATCGCATTGTGTCCCATTCTCCGCTCATTCCGCCCATTCCAAAAAACTTACCCCTGACATCCCCTCTGTACTACTTGCAAGCACTTTAAAACTATAAAGTGCCCTCGTGTTATCCATAAATGAGGTACCTTTTTCCAACTGCACACAATCAAATCCAACACTAATCTTAAATAGTTCCATTTTTTTTTTCATTTTGACGTCTTATCCAGATGGCAATGCACAGCCTATCCTGTCTTTCCTGTAATTTTTATCCTCTCAGTAATGGTCTAACTTTCAGCAGCTTTCCCTGTCATTTTCCCCGAGGTTCCGTATTGCTGGTGTGTGTTTGTGACTGTGGGAGGGGGAATTTTCAACACCTTGTAATGATTTGGATGAAATTCAGGATGTGGACAGTAAGTCCAAGTCTAATCAGATTTGTGCTTTTATTTATTTCAGGAGGAAGCTCATCGAAGCAGGAGGTAGGACATACTCTTTACTGAAACCCTGTATGGATTTGTAAAATACTTCAAAATTCCAGTTTATCACCAACAGTTTAAAATTTACAGAATCAGTGACAATGTCCAGGAATTGTCAGTGACAGATGAGGACCTACCGGTTGAAAAATTGGATCGCTTCTATTTGTTGAACACAGTGCTGAGTGAAACACTTGATGCCATTAACCGAGGTAAAGCTTACAAAGATTCATTTTTCCTTGTTTATGAAACACAATTAATTTATTAGTTGAAGCAAGGATTGGCTGCGATAATGGACTGAGGGCGAACTGAAGTTTATTCCACATCAGCCCCACCGACTGGGAGGCATCACTGTCACGTGGTCAGCTGGAGATGTCAGACCCCTGAACACACCAGCACAGGGCCACAATACAACCAATACACGGGACTGGCAGATGAACCACTGTGTCCTGATCCCAGGCAAATGCACTAACACACCAGGACATGAGTTTGGATCTTCCAGAGGAGCTGGGAATTTAATACTGACGATAATATTGTAGAGAATAAAAGCAGGTATCAATGTGGTGAGCGGGATTGTCAGGAAAAATACACAAGTCCATCGTGTGCCCTGTCAGTGCAGACTCTGATTGAGTTCCAACTTGAAGCAAGGTTCGGCTGTGACAATGGACTGAAGGGGAACTGAAGTTGATTCCACATCAACCCCACCGACTGGGAGGCATCACTGTCACATGGTCAGCTGGAGATGTCAGACCCCTGAACAAACCAGCACAGGGTCACAATACAACCAATACACGGGACTGGCAGATGAACCATTGTGTTCCAATCCCAGGCAAATGCACTAATACACCAGGACATGAATTTGAATCCTTCCTCAGGAGCGGGTAATTTAATACTGCCTTGATGATATTGTAGGGAATAAAAGCGGGAATCAGTGTGGTGACCGGGATTGTCAGGAAAATACACAAGTCCCTCCTGCACTTGCAGTGCAGATTCTGACTGACACAGGTCTTCACACAACTGGATCCACAACTCTCACTGTTGTGAGAGGCAGAAGCGGGGAGCAGTAGTGACAGGGGACTCAATCGTCAGGAGACAAGACAGGAGAATCTATGGACTTGAATGGGGCACCCGAATGGTATGTTGCCCCCTAGGTGCCAAGGTCAGGGACGTCTCCGATAGCGTCTGCAGCATTTAGAGAGGGAGGAAAAACAGCCAGATAACTTGTTGCATTTTGGGACCAATTACATAGGAAGTAAAAACAAAGAGGTCATGAAAAGAATCTGGCTAGCTTGGTAGAAAGCTCAGAAGCAGTACTCCCCAGGGTTGTAATTTCCGGATTTCTGCCTGTGATACGTACTGGTGAGGGTAGAAACAAGATAATTTGGCAGATAAACCATGGCTGAGAAGATGGTGCAGGGGGCAGGGCTTCAGGTTCTGGGATCATTGGGATCGCTTCTGGTGGAGGAATGAGCTGCTTAAAAGGGATGGGTCGCACCTCGACCTGAGGGAGAACAATGTTCTCACAGAGAAGTTTGATAGAGCTGTCGGGGAGGGTTTAAACTAATTTGGTGGGGTGGGGGGTTGGAAGTGGAGAGAAGGGATAGGACTGATGGTAAAAATGTAAAGATAGCATGCAGTCAGACTGACAGATAGGGCGGACAGATGAGAGGAGAAAATTGCAGCCGGTTGGGTGAGTATCAGTGCAAGAGTGATGCAGAATTAAAAAGGGTAGCAGATACAGTACAGAAAGTGTTATATCTCAATGCATGGAGTATGAGAAATAAGGTGGATGATCTTCTTGCATTATTACCGATTGTCAGGTATGATGTTGTGGCCATCACGGAAACGTGGCAAAAGGATGGTTGTAGTTGAGCTCTGAATGTTCAAGATTGCACAATGTATAGGAGGAAGGAAGGAAGGAAGGAAGGAATCGTGGTGTGGCTCTGCTGGTAAATCTGCAGCAAGATGTGACATAGGATTGGAAGATGTTGAATCCTTGTGGGTTGAGGTAAGGAACTGCAAAAGTAAAAATGACACTGACAGCAGTCATATACAGGCCTCCCAACAGTCAGTGGGATGAGGGCCACTGATTACAACTGGATATAGAAAAGGCTGATGAAAAGGACATTGTTATGATAATCATGGGAGATTTCAACATGCAGGTCAATTGGGAAAATAAAGTTGGTGAAGGATCTCAAGAGAGTGAGTTTGTTGAATGCAATGTGATGGCTTTCTAGAGCAGTTTGTCGTTGAGCCTACTCGGGGAACAGCTCTACTGGTTTGGGTGTTATGTATTGAACCAGAGGTGAGTAGTTAAAAGAAACATTTGGAAGCCGTGCTCACAACATGACTGAGTTCAACTTGAAATTTGATAAGGAGAAAGTAAAGTCTGACATTATAGTATTTCAGAGGAGTGAAAGAAATTACAGTG
Source organism: Hypanus sabinus (assembly GCF_030144855.1). NCBI lineage: Eukaryota > Metazoa > Chordata > Chondrichthyes > Myliobatiformes > Dasyatidae > Hypanus > Hypanus sabinus. The sequence continues at coordinate 308,985 of NW_026778999.1, forward strand.
TTCTGAGAGAGGAGCTGGCCAAAGCAAATTGGAAGGAGATGCTGTCAGGGATGAGAGCAGAGCAGAAATGGTGTCAGTTTCTGGGAAAATGAGGAAGGTGAAGGATAGATGTATTCCAAAAAAAAATACTCAAATGACAAAATAGTACAACCGTGGCTGACATGGGAAGACAAGTTAATGTAAAGGCAAAAGAGGGGGCATATAACTAAACAAAAATTTGTAGGAAGACAGAGGATTGGGAAGCTTTTAAATATCTTCAGAGAGGAACTAAAATAATGATTGGGAGGGGAAAAATAAAGTATAAATTGATTTGAATTGAATTGATTTTATTACTTACACCCTTCATATACACGAGGATTAAAATCTTTATGTATCCACCTAAATGTGCAATGTGCAATTTATAGTAATTTATGATGAATAATATGTCCAGTCCAGCAGGCTGATTAATATAACATAGAAACATAGTTGTGTCAGCATGAGTTAATCAGTCTGATGGCCTGGATTAAGAAGCTGTCCCGGAGCCTGTTGCTCCTGGCTTTTATGCTGCGGTACCGTATCCCGGATGGTAGCAACTGGTACATTTTGTGGTGGGGGTGACTCTGGTCTATAAAGATCCTTCAGGCCCTTTTTACACACCTGTCTTTGTAAAACAAGTTAGCGAACAATATCAAATTGTTTTTCAAGTATTGTAAGAAAATAAAACAGAGATGAGAGTGGATATACGACCGCTAGAAAATGAGGCTGGATATGTAATAACGTGGGATAAAGAGATGGCAGATAAACCAAATATTTTACACCAGTCTTCACTGTGGAAGACACTAGCACTGTGCCCGGTGTTGAAGAGTGCGAGGGAAGAGAAGTGAGTGCAGTTGCTGTTACAAGGGAGATGGTGCTCAAAAATCTGAAAGACCTAAAGGTACATAAGTCACGTGGACCAGATGAACTGCACCTTAGTGTTCAAATGATCTTTCAAAAGTCATTGGACCCTGGCATGGTGCCAGAGGACTGGAAAATGGCAAATGTCACTTAGCACTTTAAGTAAGGAGGAAGACAGCAGAAAGGGAATTATTGACCAGTTTGCCTCACCTCTGTGGTTGGGAAGAAATTGGAGTCAATTGCTAAGTATGAGGTTATGGTGACACTGGACAAGATAGGTCAAGTCAGCATGGCTTTGTTAAGGGAATATCCTGCCTGACAAACCTGTTGGGATTCTTTGAGGAGATTACAAGCAGGATCGATAAAGGGGATGCAGTGCTGTTGTATATTTGGAATCTGGGAAGGCCTTTGACAAGGAGCCACACTTGAAGGTGGTAACCAGGTTAAGAGGCCATGGTATTACAGAAAAGTTACAGGCATGGTTAGAACATTGGCTGATTGGTGGGAAGCAGCCGATGAGTGTAAAGGGATCCTTTCTTGGTTGGCTCCCGGTGACTCGTGTTCCACAGCGGTCAGTGTTAGGACACCATCATTTTATGGTGTATATCAAGATTTAGCTGATGGAATAGACAATAAGATATCAGAGCAGAAATAGGCTATTGGGCCCATTGAGTCTGTTCCATATCCAGATTCAATTCTTCCAGTCATCCCCACTCCCCCGCTTTCACCCCATACCCTTTGATGCCCTGGCTAATCTAGAACCTATCTATCTCTGTCTTAAATATGACTTCGCCTTAACAGCCACTTGTGGCAACAAATTCCACCGATTTCCCACCCACTGACTAAAGTAATTTCTCTGCATCTCAGTTCTAAAAGGAAGTCCTTCAATCCTGAAGTCATATCCTCTTGTCCTAGAGTAGATGGCTTTGTTTCCAAGTTTGCATATGATACAGAGATTGGTGGAGGGGCCGGTAGTGTTGAGGAAACAGTTAGGCTGCACAAAGACTTGAATGAGGAGAATGGGAAGGAAAGTGGCAAGTGATATACAGTTTTGGAAAATGCATGGCCATGCACTTTGTTCGTAGAAATAATGTACAGATTTTTTTTTCAGATGGGGAGAAAACCCAAAAAGCTGAGATGAAAATGGACTTAGCAGTCATTCTGCAGAACACCCTGCAGGTTAACTTGCAGGTAGAGTCAGTGGTGAGGAAGGCAAATCCAATGTTAGCATTCAATTCCAGAGCAGGGACGTGATGCTGAGGCTTTATAAGGCACTGGTGAAGCCTCACCTTGAGTATTGTGAACAATTTTGGGCTCCTCATCTACGAAAAGGTGTGCTGGCATTGCAGAAGGTTAATTTCATAAGGATGATTCCGGGAACGAAAGGGTTATCATACGAGGAACTTTTGATAGCTCTGTGTCTGTACTCACCGGAATTTGGAAAGTTGAGGGGGGGGGGGGATCTTATTGAAATCTTGCGAATGTTGAAAGTCCGAGACAGAGTAGATGTGGAAAGGATGTTTCCCATGGTGGTGGAGTTTAGGAGAAGCGGGCACAGCCTCAAGATAGAGGACGTTCTATTTAAAACAGATGCGGAAAAATTTGAGCCAGTGGCTGGTGAAATTGTGGAACTTATGTGTATTTAAGGCAGAGATTGATAAGTTCTAGTTTGGACACAGTATCAAAGGTTACGGTAAGAAGACCAGGAAGTGTGGCTGAGGAGGGCAAAAAAGGATCTGCCATGATTGAATGGCGGAGCAGACTCGATAGGCAAATGGCCTAATTCTGCTCCAATGCCTTATGGTGATCAGACCACTACATTGAAGCATTGTGAGAATGAGCTCGGACACACCAACAAGCATTGACATGGGTCAAGATTTCATCTCGGGAGAAGCATACACAGCATAACCGGCCGGGCAAAGCTCCCTCACACACATACACAGGAAAGACTGGTAGATTGTTGTCAGAGCTTCAGCAATGTACGTTGTTATTTCCATCAGTAATCTGGAAACCAATCTCTTCAGAGACAGTCATTTATTCATTTAAGCAACTCAATCAAGTGTGACACACAGCCACAGAAACAGGCACAAATTCCCATTTAGGATTGATATCTGCCGTCCTTACCCAGTCTGTCTGTTCTGTGGAACAGAACTGCCCTCTGACGTGACGTCACGTCAACAACGGACAGCGAAGTGGGTGGCAGCAGAGTGTAGGGCTTTGGCTTAACGGGCTTAGGCGGTAACGGGAAGAGGCGAAAGCGAGGCACCGACTCTTTTTCTCCCCTTGTCAAATCAGCCTGGGCGAACGGGGGATCAGCAGGGCACATTAGCTAACGGTTTAAAAAGTCCGTGTGTTTGGCGAAGTAAGCGAGTGAGTAGACCTATCTTGCTTTGTTCCATTCTTGTAGAATTAGGTAGCCTATCTGCAGGGTTAGAGCTTTGTTCAGTGCGTCAGATGTGGGAATCCTGGGAGACCTCCAGCCTCCCTGATAGCCACATCTGCGTCAGGTGAGCCGAGATTCAGCTCCTCGGAGACCGTGTTAGGAATCTGGAGCTGCAGCTTGATGACCGACTGCTTATTAGAGAAAATGAAGAGGTGATAGACAGGAGCTACAGGGAGGTAGACATCCCTAGGCTACAGGGGTCAGAAAACTGGGTGACTGTTAGGAGAGCCGGGAGAGGGAAGCGAAATGCCCAGATAGAGGAGAGCACCCCTGTGGCTGCCAAAGGGAGAAGAGGAATGCGGGAGTCATAGGGGGTTCCATAGTCAGAGGAACAGACAGTAGATTCTGTGAGCCTGTCAGAGATACCCACATGGTGAGCTGCCTCCCAGGTGCCAGACTACGGGTTACACCTGAACCCGAAGGGGACAAATATCATAGCGGGAATGTTTAATAGAGCTGTTAGGGAGGGTTTAAACTAATTTGGCAGGGAGATGGTAAACCGGAATGATCGAGTGGAGAAGGGGGGATAAAGAAATAAATCTAAGATAGTGAACAGTAAGGATGTCAGGAAGGATAGGCAGGTGATGGAGCAAATTTTCAGCCAATGGGATGAGTTGCAGGGCAATCAAAACAAAAATTACCAAATACTGGACTTAAGGTGTTATATCTAAATGCAAGAGGCATAAGGAATAAGGTGGATGATCTTCTTGTACAGCTACCGATTGGCAGGTATAATTTTGTGGCCATCACTGAGACGTGGCTAAAGGATGCATGTCTCTGAGAGCTGAACGTCCAAGGATTCACGGTGTATCGGAAGGATAGGCAGGTAGGCAGAGGGGGTGGCGTGGCTTTATTGGTAAGAAATGATATTAAATCATAGGAAAGTGTTGACATTGGATTGGAAGGTGCAGAATCTTTATGGGTTGAGCTAAGAAATAGCAGGGGTAAAAGGACCCTGATGGCAGTTATTTACAGGCTTCCTAACAGCTGCAGTGATGTGGACTACAAATTACAACAGGAAATAGAAAAAGGCTCGCCAGAAGGTCAGTGTTATGATAATTGTGGGGGATTTTAACATACGAGTGGATTGGGAAAATCAGGTCGACACTGGATCTCAAGACAGAGAATCTGTAGTATGTCTACGAGATGGCTTTTCAGAACAGCTTGTTGTTGAGCCCACAAGGGGATCAGAGGTACTGGATTGGATATTGTGTAATGACCCAGAGGTGATTAGAGAGATTGATGTGAAGGAACCGTTAGGAGGCAGTGATCGTAACAAGATTGAGTTCCCTGTGAAATCTGAGAAAGAGAAGCCGAAATCCGATGTGTCGGTATTTCAGTGGAGTAAAGGAAACTACGGTGGCATGAGAGAGGAACTGGCCAAATTTGACTGGAAAGGGACACTAGCGGGAAGGACGGCAGAGCAGCAGTGGCTGGAGTTTATGCGCAAAGTGACGAAAATTAGTGGGAAGACAGAGGATTGGGAAGTTTTTAAAAGCTTACAAAAGGAAACTAAAAAGGCAATTAAGAGGGAAAAGATAAAAGGAAGCTAGCAAATAATATCAAAGAAGATATAAAGTATATAAAGATTAAAAAACAGGTGAGAGTGGTATAGGACTGACAGAAATTGATGCTGGAGAAATTGTAATGGGAGATAAAAAGATGGCTGAGGAACTGAAAGAGTATTTTCATCAGTCCTCACTGAGGAAGATAGCAGCAGTATACCGGACACTCAAGGGTGTCAGGGAAGAGAAGTGCGCGCAGTCACAATTACGACAGAGAAAGTACTCAGGAAGTTGAATAGTCTAAGGGTAGATCAATCTCCGGGACCAGATGGAATGCACCCTTGTGTTTTGAAGGAAGTAGCTGTGGATCGCGGAGGCATTAGCAATGATCTTTCAAAAGTCAATAGATTCTGGCATGGTTCCGGAGGAGTGGAAGATTGCAAATGCCACTCTGCTATTTAAGAAGGGGGCAAGGAAGCAAATAGTAAATTATAGACCTGTTAGCTTGAGAAATAGTTGCGAAGTTTCTGGAGTCAATTGTCAAGGATGATGTTACCGAGTACCTGGAGGCATATGACAAGATAGGCCAAACTCAGCATGGTTTCCTTAAAGGAAAATCCTGCCTGACAAACCCATTGAACTTTTTTGAGGAGATTACAAGTAGGCTGGACAAGGGAGATGCAGTGGATGTTGTGTATTTGGATTTTCTGAAGGCCTTTGACAAGGTGCCACACATGAGGCTGCTAAACAAGATAAGAACCCATGGAATTACGCGAAAGTTACATACGTAGATAGAGTGTTGGCTGATTGGCAGGAAACAGAGAGTGGGAATATAGGTTCCCATTCTGGTTGGCTGCCAGTTACCAGTGGTGTTCCGCAGGGGTCTGTGTTGGGGCCACTTATTTTTACGTTGTATATCAATGATTTGGATTACGGAATAGATGGCTTTGTGGCTAAGTTTGCTGATGATACAAAGATAAGTGGAGGGGACGGGAGTGCTGAGGAAACAGAGAGTCTGCAGAGAGACTTGGATAGATTAGGAGAATGGTCAAAGAAGTGGCAAATGAAATACAATGTTGAAAAGTGTATGGTCATGCACTTTGGTAGAAGAAATAAACGGGCAGACTATTATTTAAATGGAGAGAGAATGCAAAGTTCTGAGATGCAACGGGACATGGGAGTGCTCGTGCAGGATAACCTTAAGGTTAACCTCCAGGTTGAGTCGGTGGTGAAGAAGGTGAATGCAATGTTGGCATTCATTTCTAGAGGAATAGACTATAAGAGCAGGGATGTGATGTTGAGGCTCTATAAGGAACTGGTAAGACCTCACTTGGAATACTGTGTGCAGTTTTGGGATCTTAATTTAAGAAAGGATGTTCTGACATTAGATAGGGTTCAGAGAAGATTCGCTAGAATGATTCCGGGAAAGAAAAGTTTAACATATGAAGAGTGTTTGTTGGTTCTGGGCCTGTACTCACTGGAGTTTAGATGAATCGCTGATTTATTATCCCTCTCAACCCTATTCTCCCACCTCCTCCCAATAACTTTTGAGACTCTGACTGATCAAGAAGTTCACTTATTAACTTCTGCTTTAAAAATGAAACAGGAGAAAATCTGCAGACGCTGGTAATCCAAGCTACACAGGTCCTGATGAAGGGTCTCGCCAGATCTCTCTGACACCTGTCTGGAGAGAGTTGATGTTGGGAGGATGTGGGTGGGTCGAGAACGGTAAGCACAGCCTCCGACTATAGGGATGTCCATTTAGGACAGAGATGAGGAGGAATTCCTTTATCCACAGGATAGTGACTCTGCCACAGGCAGCTGTGGAGGCCAAATAATGGAGTATATTTAAAGCAGAGTAACACACACAAATTGTTGAGGGAACAGCAGGCCGGGAAGTTTCTATGGAAAAGAGTAAACAGTCGACGGTTCAGACTGAAACACTTCATCAGGACCTGTGTTGCTTAAGGGTTCCTGTAAATTCATCCCCTGTCCTAATGAGGGGCTGCGGGGCATGGGGTTGTGGGAAAGGTGACAAAGTCATCCTCATCTGCCATCTTTGCCCCCTCCAGCTTCTCATTACGTTTACGCACACAGTTCACCCACAGGCTTTCCACCCCTACCTCACCTGGTTCAATCTGCCATTCATCTCCCCCTACTGGTTTCCATTATCACCTCCTTTACTGTCTCAAACCATCATACTCCCCCACTTCACATTCACAAATGAATGTGTACATTGTGTGATTGCCCCGTTCCTGGGCCACGCTTCCCATCTCTCCCCCCGATCACCATGGCCGCGCTGTCCGAGTCTCCCCCCGATCCCCGGGTCTCTCTAATTCTCTGCTTCTCCCCCCAGTCTCTGTCACCCTGGATGTGGAAACGGCGAATCCGTGTCTCGATGTCTCTGAGGATCGGAAGAGTGTGAGACGGACCGGGACCCGGAGGAATCTCCCTGAAACCGGGAAGAGATTCACACACTGGCCTTGTGTGCTGGGATCGGAGGGAATCACATCGGGGAGACATTACTGGGAGGTGGGGGTGACGGGGATTCGGTTCTGGTGTCTGGGAATCGCCGCGGAGTCTGTGGAGAGGAAGGGATTATTCAGTCTGAGTCCGGAGACCGGATTTTGGATCATCGGGCGGGATAGTGACGTGTTACATCGGGATTATGACGTGTCCCGTGGTCTCCCCTCCCCCGAGTCCCGTCTCGCTGCCGGTCCAATCCCCGGGATGGTGGGAGTTTATCTCAGTTACGAGTCCGGGACAGTTTCATTTTACAACGCGGAGACCAAGTCCCATCTCCACACCTTCATTGGGAATAAATTCATCGGGAAACTTTATCCTTTCTTCGCGACCTGGGATGGAAACCAGTGGCTGAGAATCTGCTCCGGTTCCGCTACGGGTCTGTAAACGGGTCGGGTCCCGAGACCGGCGTCAGGAGTAATGTCCCTGTAAATATAAATGCGCAGAGAGTGCAGCTAAATACGTGGCTCAGGAGATGGTGCAGGAAGGAGGGCTTCATGTTTCTGGATAATTGAGCTTCGTTCCCTGGAAGGTGGGGCCTGTTCCGACGGGACGTTTTGCCCCTAAACTGGAGGGGAAATAACATCCTTGCGGGTAGATTTACTACTGCTGCACCGTGGGGTTTAAACTAGATTTGCAGAGGGAGGGGAACCAGAGTGTTAGAGCAGATAGTGAGGTAGAGGAGGATAAGGATCATGCGAGGACAGCATGTATAGACAGAAATCAAAGGTTTATAAACGATAAAAATGTCCTCAGGTGCATCTATTTCAATGCAAGTAGTATTTTAGGTAAAACAGATGAGTTCAGGGCGTGAGTTGACACGTGGGATTACGACATTACTGCTCTCAGTGAGACTTGGTGGCGGGAGGGGCAGAACTGGCAGCTTAATGTTCCGGTAAATTTGCAGAAGGGCCAATTTTGTGGAAATGAAAAAGGATCCAGGAAGAGTGGATTGGGAAAAGCTTTTTCTCTGGCAAGAGACATTTTCTCTGGCAATGTGTGCAGGATAGTTTTTTGCAACAATACATTGAAGTACCGACTAGAGATGGGGCAGTGTTGGATCTCCTGTTAGGGAATGCGATAGGTCAGCTGACAGATGTATGTGTTGGGGAGCACTTCGGGTCCAGTGATCACAATAGCATTAGCTTCAATATAATTATGGAGAAGGACAAGACTGGACCTAGAGTTGAGATCTTTGATTGGAGAAAGGCTAACTTTGAGGGGATGCGAAGGGATTTAGAGAGAATGGATTGGGTCAAGTTGTTTTATGGGAAGGATGTAATAGAGAAATGGAGGTCATTTAAGGGTGAAATTATGAGGGTACAGAATCTTTATGTTCCTGTTAGGGTGAAAGGAAAGGTTAAAGGTTTGAGAACACCATGGTTTTCAAGGGATATTAGAAATTTGGTTCAGAAAAAGAGGGATGTCTACAAAAGATATAGGCAGCATGGAGTAAAGGAATTGCTCGAGGAATATAAAGAATGTAAAAGGAATCTTAAGAAAGAGATTAGAAAAGCTAAAAGAAGATACGAGGTTGGTTTGGCAAATAAGGTGAAAGTAAATCCGAAAGGTTTCTACAGTTATATTAAAAGCAAGAGGATAGTGTGGGATAAAATTGGCCCCTTAGAGAATCAGAGTGGTCAGCTATGTGTGGAAACGAAGGAGATGGGAGAGATTTTGAATGATTTCTTCTCTTCGGTATTCACTAAGGAGAAGGATATTGAATTGTCTAAGGTGTGGGAAACAAGTAAGGAAGTTATGGAACCTATGACAATTAAAGAGGTGGAGGCACTGGCGCTTCTAAGAAATTTAAAAGTGGATAAATCTCCGGGTCCTGACAGGATGTTCCCCAGGACCTTGAGGGAAGTTTGTGTAGAAATAGCAGGAGCTCTGATGGAGATCTTTAATATGCCATTAGAAACGGGGATTGTGCCGGAGGATTGGCGTATTGCTCATGTGGTTCCATTGTTTAAAAAGGGTTCTAGAAGGAAGCCTAGCAATTATAGACCTATCAGTTTGTCATCAGTGGTGCGTAAATTAATGGAAAGTATTCTTAGAGATAGTACTTACAATTATCTGGATAGACGGGATCTGATTAGGAGTAGACAGCATGGATTTGTGCATGGAAGGTCATGTTTGACAAACATTATTGAATTTTTTGAAGAAGTTACGAGGAATGTTGACGAGGGTAAGGCAGTGGATGTAGTCTATATGGACTTCAGCAAAGCCTTTGACAAAGTTCCACATGGAAGGTTAGTTAAGAAGGTTCAGTCGTTAGGTATTAATGCTGGAGTAATAAAATGGATTCAACAGTGGCTAGATGGGAGATGCCAGAGAGTAGTGGTGGATAATTGTTTATCGGGATGGAGGCCGGTGTCTAGCGGGGTGCCTCAGGGATCTGTTTTGGGCCCAATGTTGTTTGTAATGTACATAAATGATCTGGATGATGGGGTGGTAAATTGGATTAGTAAGTATGCCGATGATACTAAGGAAGGAGGTGTTGTGGATAATGAGGTGGATTTTCAAAGCTTGCAGGGAGATTTATGCCAGTTAGAAGAATGGGCTGAACGTTGGCAGATGGAGTTTAATGCTGAGAAGTGTGAGGTTCTACATTTTGGCAGGAATAATCCAAATAGAACATACAGAGTAAATGGTAGGGCATTGAGGAACAGAGAAATCTAGGAATAACTGTGCATAGTTCCCTGAAAGTGGAGTCTCATGTAGATAGGGTGGTGAAGAGGGCTTTTGGAACGCTGGCCTTTATAAATCAAAGCATTGAGTACAGAAGTTGGGATGTAAGGATTAAAGGCAAAGTTAACAGGCACAGGGAACCTTGGTTTTCAAGGGATATTGGTGATCTGGGTAAGAAAAAGGGAGAAGTGTATAGCAGGTTTAGGCAACAAAGAACAAATGAGGTATTTGAAGAGTATAGAAAATGTAAGAAAATACTAAAGGTTGAAATCGGGAAAGCAAAAAGACACGAGGTGGCTTTGGCAGATAATGTGAAGGTAAACCCAAAGGATTTCTGCAAATATATTGAGAGTAAATGGATAGTAAATGACAAAATTGTTCCCTAGAAAGTCAGAGTGTGGAGCCTCACGAGCTGGGGGAGATCTGAAACAGTTTTTTTGCATCGGAATTTACTCAGGAAACTGGCATAGTGTATATGGAAGGAAGGGAAACAAGCAGTAGTGTCATGAAACATTTGTAGATTAAAGAGGAGGAGGTGCTTGCTGCCTTACAGCGAATAAAGGTAGATAATTTCCCCGGGCCTGACTTGATATTTTCTCCGACCTTGATAGAGACTAGTGTAAAAATTGCAGGGGCCCTGACAGAAATATTTTAAATGTCCTCAGCCACGGGTGCAGTACCGGAGGATTGGAGTGTCGCTCATGTTCCGTTGTTTAAAAAAGGCTACAATAGTAAACCATGTACTTACAGCCCTGTGACCCTGACATCATTAATATGTAAATTATTGGAAGATGTTCTGAGAGATCAGATTTACAAGCATTTGGACAGCCAAGGGTTGATTGTGGATAGTCAGTACGGCTTTGTGCATGGTAGATCGTGTTTAATGAATGTTGCAGAGATTTTCGAGGAAGTGACCAAGGAAGTAGATGAAGGAAAGGCTGTGGATGTTGTCGCCATGAACTTTAGTAAGCCCTTTGTCAAGGTCCAACATGGAAGGTGGGTTCCGAAGTTTCAGACACTAGATATCCATAGAGAGGTTGAAAACTGGATTTGAAATTGGCTGTGTGGGAGAAGACAGAGAGTGGTAGTGGATGATTGCTTCTCAGACTGGAGGCCTGTGACTAGTGGTGTGCCTCAGGGATCTGTGCTGGGACTATTGTTGTTTGTTGTCTATATCAATGATATAGATGTGGTAAATTGGATCAACAATTTTACTGACGACACCAAGATTGGAGGCGTTGTGGACAGTGAGGAAGGCTTTCAAAGCGTGCAAAAGGATCTGGACCAACTGGAAAAATGGACCAGAAAATGGCAGATGGGATTTAATGCAGACAAGCATTTTGGAAGGATAGACCAAGGTAGTACATACACAGTAAATGGTAGGGCACTGAGGAGTGCGGAGGAACAAAGGGATCTGGGAGTTCAGGTACATTTTTCCTTGAAAGTGACGTCACAGGTAGACAGGATTGTAAAGAAGGCCTTTGGCATCCTGGCATTCATAAATCAAAGTGCTGAGTACAGAAGTTGGGATGTAATGCTAAAGTTGTACAAGGCATTGGTAAGGCCAAATTTGGAATATTGTGTGCAGTTCTGGTCACCTAATTATAGGAAAGATATCAATAAATTAGAGAGAGTGCACAGACGATTTACTAGGATGTTACCAGGGTTTCAGCAATTAAGTTACAGAGAAAGGTTGAACAAGTTAGGTCTCTATTCATTGCAGCGTAGAAGGTTGAGGGGGGATTTGATCGAGGTATTTAAAATTTTGAGAGGGATAGATAGAGTTGACGTGAACAGGCTGTTTCCATTGAGAGTAGGGGAGATTCAAACTAGAGGACATGATTTGAGAGTTAGGGGGCAGAAGTTTAAGGGAAACACGAGGGGGTATTTCTTTACTCAAAGAGTGATAGCTGTGTGGAATGAGCTTCCTGTAGAAGTAGTAGAGGCCAGTTCAGTTGTGTCATTTAAGGTAAAATTGGATAGGTATATGGACAGGAAAGGAGTGGAGGGTTATGGGCTGAGTGCGGGTAGGTGGGATTAGGTGAGATTAAGGGTTCGGCACGGACTAGGAGGGCCAAGATGGCCTGTTTCCGTGCTGTGATTGTTATATGGTTATAAGCATGTGTTCAGTAAATTCAAAGGTGACATTCTGAGAGTGCAGAGTTTGCACATTCCTGCCAGGATTAAAGGCAAAGTTAACAGGCACAGGGAACCTTGGTTTTCAAGGGATATTGGTGATCTGGGTAAGAAAAAGGGAGAAGTGTATAGCAGGTTTAGGCAACAAAGAACAAATGAGGTATTTGAAGAGTATAGAAAATGTAAGAAAATACTAAAGGTTGAAATCGGGAAAGCAAAAAGACACGAGGTGGCTTTGGCAGATAATGTGAAGGTAAACCCAAAGGATTTCTGCAAATATATTGAGAGTAAATGGATAGTAAATGACAAAATTGTTCCCTAGAAAGTCAGAGTGTGGAGCCTCACGAGCTGGGGGAGATCTGAAACAGTTTTTTTGCATCGGAATTTACTCAGGAAACTGGCATAGTGTATATGGAAGGAAGGGAAACAAGCAGTAGTGTCATGAAACATTTGTAGATTAAAGAGGAGGAGGTGCTTGCTGCCTTACAGCGAATAAAGGTAGATAATTTCCCCGGGCCTGACTTGATATTTTCTCCGACCTTGATAGAGACTAGTGTAAAAATTGCAGGGGCCCTGACAGAAATATTTTAAATGTCCTCAGCCACGGGTGCAGTACCGGAGGATTGGAGTGTCGCTCATGTTCCGTTGTTTAAAAAAGGCTACAATAGTAAACCATGTACTTACAGCCCTGTGACCCTGACATCATTAATATGTAAATTATTGGAAGATGTTCTGAGAGATCAGATTTACAAGCATTTGGACAGCCAAGGGTTGATTGTGGATAGTCAGTACGGCTTTGTGCATGGTAGATCGTGTTTAATGAATGTTGCAGAGATTTTCGAGGAAGTGACCAAGGAAGTAGATGAAGGAAAGGCTGTGGATGTTGTCGCCATGAACTTTAGTAAGCCCTTTGTCAAGGTCCAACATGGAAGGTGGGTTCCGAAGTTTCAGACACTAGATATCCATAGAGAGGTTGAAAACTGGATTTGAAATTGGCTGTGTGGGAGAAGACAGAGAGTGGTAGTGGATGATTGCTTCTCAGACTGGAGGCCTGTGACTAGTGGTGTGCCTCAGGGATCTGTGCTGGGACTATTGTTGTTTGTTGTCTATATCAATGATATAGATGTGGTAAATTGGATCAACAATTTTACTGACGACACCAAGATTGGAGGCGTTGTGGACAGTGAGGAAGGCTTTCAAAGCGTGCAAAAGGATCTGGACCAACTGGAAAAATGGACCAGAAAATGGCAGATGGGATTTAATGCAGACAAGCATTTTGGAAGGATAGACCAAGGTAGTACATACACAGTAAATGGTAGGGCACTGAGGAGTGCGGAGGAACAAAGGGATCTGGGAGTTCAGGTACATTTTTCCTTGAAAGTGACGTCACAGGTAGACAGGATTGTAAAGAAGGCCTTTGGCATCCTGGCATTCATAAATCAAAGTGCTGAGCATAGGAGTTGGGATGTTATGCTGAGGTTGCATAAGGCATTGATGAGGGCAAATTTGGAGTATTATTTGCAGTTCTGCTCACCTAACGACAGGAAGGATATCAGAAAGATTCAAAGAGTGCAGAGAATATTTACTAGGATGCTGCCAGGTTTTCAGGAGTTGAGTTACAGGAAAAGATTGAACAGGTTAGGACTTTATTCCTTGGAGCGTAGGAGAATGACGGGGGGATTTAATAGAGGTATATAAAATTATGAGGGGTATAGACATTAAATGAGAGCAGGTTCTTTCCACAGATTAGAAATGATAAATACGAGAGGACATGAATTTAGGGTGAAATGGGAAAGGCTTAGGGGGAACATGAGGAGGAACTTCTTCACTCAGACAGTGGTGGGAGTGTGGAACGAGCTGCCATCTGACGTGGTAAATGTGGGCTCACTCTTAAGCTTTAAGAATAAATTGGATAGCTGCATTGATGGGAAAGGTCTGGAGGGTTACGGACTGGGTGCAGGTCAATGGGACGAGCCGAATAAAGTTTCTGCACAGACTAGAAGCGCCAAATGGCCTGTTTTCTGTGCTGTAGTGTTTTATGGTTCTATGGAGTGAAATAAACATGAGATGAGAATTATCGCTCGATTAATTTTAACTCGTTCACAGCATCCGTCAACCGAACAGAAATACCGGGGATTCAGCAGCAGCTCAGGCGGCGGGTCCTGAACTCCCCTGGGCCCTAAAGTCCACCCGTAATGAGACAGGTTAAATGAGACAAGTGGGGGCGGTGCTGAACGGAAAAGACAGTGAAGGTTGTTCATTAAGTTCATCTGCCATTTCTTCGTCCCCCATTACTACTTCACCAGCATCATTTTGCAGTGGTCCAGTATCAACTCTCATCTCCCTTTCACTCTTCATGTAACTGAAAACTAAACTTTTAGTATCCTGATTTATATTATTGGCCAGTTTGCCCTCATATTTCGTCTTGACCATTCTTATGGCTTTTTTCGTTGCCTTTTGTTGGATTTTAAGAGCATCCCAATAATCCAACATCCCACTCACCTTTGCTACCCTATATGTCATTTCCTTAGGTTTAACACAATTAATACATGCCTTTTCCAGCTCAAACTGTGAATTGATTTAAAGTCAGTCTCATAATTTAATAGTTTTTATCTGAAAGCTATCTACCCTCGCAAAGATTGTACTGAAGACTGCATTTGATTTTTCTTCAGCGTTATACGCTTCTCTTAAAAATAGTGTTTGTTTCGACAGTTTCATAATGACAAAATGTACACGACACAGAATGAAGTTTTCCAATTAGATACAAGGCATAATTAAGCATACTGTGGGTATTTCTATGTCATGTCAATATCATTCCTTCCCCTGTTTTAAGCCCTTCTTCTGTAAACTCAACAGATTTATGTATTCTGTAAAGCAGTCTGTCCTTATGTCCATTATCCTACGCCATGCCATAAGCCCCTAATTCTTAACACTACCAACCCTTTAGCGTCTAATTTGCTAAGTGGAAGGTCTATATCCACATCTTAACATTTAACAGTTTTGTTGCTAAACAGTCAACCCCGTCATTTCACTCAACAGTGTGATGTGCAGGGCCCATAATGTGCAGACATCTAAATCAAACTTTATATATGAAATACCGTTTAAGGAGTTTTGAACAGACAATCTGACCGACTGCCAGAATGACCTGTTTAAGACTCATCAAACCGAAATGTATTCTGAGCAAATTACAATGACCAATTTCCTCCACCCACTGTAAGCCTAAACTGTTGTCAAAGAATTCTGCTTTCTATGCTGATAAATGACTATAACTCATTTCTTTATCATTACCTGCAATTCAGGCAAACAAAAACAGCCACACCAACATCCCCAGTTAACTTATCTTTTGATTCATCTGTAAAAATGGTTACTGTACGATAATAACTTTCATTAATATACTGATGAACCAACAGACTCTCAGGCAGAACCGAATCCGATTATGTAACCTAAAATCAACTCAAGTCATTGGAAAAAACAAGGTGGGGTTACAGAGAAATCTACAGTGGGACATATGTTATCATCAAATACACTTATATTCCCAGCGTGTTAAGAACCCAGCCACCCAAAACAAAAAACACTCTTCTTGTGATGTTTCCAACCGTCCATCCTTTAACAGGATGATCATTTCCTTGCCCCCGCAAATTAATCCAGTATATTGACATCAACTTGAACCTCTGTTACATTGAGGGCAATTGTCTCATTGCAATCAGTAAAGCCAAAACAGGAGACAACATTACGGCAGTAGAAAACAATCTTAAAGTCTGTAATTGTATCACATACAAACATTTTTAATTTGAAGTTGAAGCTGATCCATAAGTCACACAGACATAATCAAGAACAGATGAAATTAAACAAATATAATTGGTCAACAAAGATTTCCATGTTGCACCCAATAATAACCACATAGATGTCTGAGGAGATTTAAAGCTCCTTTACATTTATCAATTATTTTACTGATAGGTGCTTCCTCGTCAGATTGTCCATCCACATACTGAGAAATCTTACCACTGACACTTCCTCAAGACATTAATGACATAATTTAAAATCAAGTGCAAGTCTATTAATGCTGTTTGTAAACGACGTAATATGCTTTATCGGCTGAAAGCTTAAAATCCTCACCAATCTGCCCACTGTTTGATCTATTAATTGTAAATTGCAATTAATACCTCAAATCAATAAAGCTACGTCATCTGTATATTGTGATTTATCCAGTGTATTCCATTTTCCCCTCCTCAGAGAAAATATCATTAATCATATTATTAAATAATGAAAGGCTACAAATACTGCCTTGTGGGATCCCATTCTCTATCTCATAGAAATACAATCTTAACTTAATACAAACTTGGACAGACCATCAAAATAAAAAACTCAGAAAAATTATACAATGTCCCCCTCACTCCTAATTTAATCAAACGTCCTTTCTTCCATATCATTTCCCTTTTCAGTATCAAGAAATACTGCGATTACATCTTTATTTAATTGTGCTTTCCGAATATCATCTTCCAAACCTAAAACTGAATCTAATGTCATTTCAGCCTTCCAAAATCCGCTCTAATAAAACACTATATCACCACTCTTTCCAAAATATAACTCAAGCGCTTGATTACCATACATTCCATAAGTTTACATAAGGGAGACATTCATGATATAGGCACTTAACTAGAAGGATCAAATGGGGATCTGCCACGTTTTAGAATAGGCACTGCTATTTCCATTTTCCATGAGGAAAGTGGATGCACAATTCAAACATTTAATATTTTCACAAAAGCGAATTATATACAATTACAATTTGAAATATCACTCTTTCCTGGGGACACCTGACCTGCATTATTAATAGACTTCTTAAATTTATACAAAGAAATCTCTCCATCAGTGATACTGTCATTGATACAGCTGACTTCCAACACATCAGAGTATTCACTGAAAAACATATCCCTCCATTGTTTAACATCATCACTTAAATTATCCTGATTATGAATCTCAACAAATGACCCAGCCAGTAACACAACCTTCCCTGTTTCAGTAACAATCATTTTGCCCTCATTAATCAACACTGGAATATTATGATCCCCCCAAAACCGCCATTTTCTAAATCATATCCCAAACAATTCCAAGTTTGATATCCTTTCCAATATTATCTCCAAATAATCTCCAGTAAATCACTTACTTCCTCAACAAGGCCCTTGCCCTTTTATTATTAATAATGTAACTCGGAGACTGATGCACCATCACATCAAAACTCACATTTCTCCCAATTTACTTCCTGTCCTATTATAAATCCAAATCCAAACTCATGAAGACAGGAAGGCTGACTGACATTCACATAAACTAATCACCGTCTGAGATCCAATTTGAGCGACAGGCACTACAGCCAATGACCGCAGGGGTTAGTTTTACGTCTGAGCACCGATAGGCTGGGGGAAATCAGCCCATGATCAGCCCCTCCTCTTCCGCTCCATCGCCATGGCGGAGATCGGCGAGTCGCTTCTGTCAGTGTCGCCGGCCTCTGCGCCCACACGGACGGTTGTGAATGCCGTTCGCGCCTCGGTGGGTCTGCTTCGGTGACATCTGTGGTGGCTGACGCAACATACTTTGACAGGGAGCGAGCGAGGACCAATGACTACAACTCCCAGAAGGCCCCACTGATGACATTGTGGTGTTGTTTTGGGGTAAGGTATAAAAGCAAAATGGAGGAAAACGTAATGCATTATGTTTTCTGTACTGTGTCGTGCCTTCCATAAAAAAATAAATTAAAAGAGAGATCCCAGCGAGAAATAGATAGACCATAGAACAATACAGCACAGTACAGGCCCTTCGGCCCACAGTGTTGTGCCGACCCTTCAACTCTGCCTCCCTAAGCTTCAATTCCTCCATATACCTGCCTAGTAGTCTCTTAAACTTCACTAGTGTATCTGCCTCCACCACTGACTCGGGGCAGTGCATTCCACGCACCAACCACTCTCTGAGTATAAAATCTTCCTCTAATATCCCCCTCGAACTTCCCTCCCCTTACCTTAAAGCCATGTCCTCTTGTATTGAGCAGTGGTGCCCTGGGGAAGAGGCGCTGGCTGTCCACTCTATCTGTTCCCCTTAATATCAACTATACCTCTATCATTTCTCCTCTCATCCTCCTTCTCGCCAGAGAGTAAAGCCTTAGCTCCCTTAATCTCTGATCATAATCCATACTCTCTAAACCAGGCAGCATTCTGGTAAATCTCTTCTGTACCTTTTCCAATGCTTCCACAGTGAGGTGACCAGAAATGGACAGAGTACTCCAAGTGTGGCCCAACCAGAGTTTTATAGAGCTGTGTCATTACATCGCGACTCTTAAACTCTCTCCCTCGACTTATGAAAGCGAACACCCCATAAGCTTTCTTAACTACTCTGTCTACCTGTGAGGCAACTTTCAGGAATCTGCGGACGTAGCCCCAGATCCCTCTGGTCCTCCACACTTCCAAGTATCCTATCATTTACTTTGTACTCTGCCTTGGAGTTTGTCTTTTCAAAGTGTACCACCTCACACTTCTCCAGGTTGAACTCGTTCTGCCACTTCTCGGCCCACTCCTGCATCCTATTAATGTGCCTCTGCAATCTTTGACAATCCTCTGCACTATCTACAACACGACCAAACTTTGTGTCTTCTGCAAACTTGCCAACCCATCTTTCTATTCCCACATCCAGGTCTTTAATAAAACTCACGAGAAGTAGGGGTCCCTGAACTGATCCTTGTGGGACACCACTAGTCACAACCCTCCAATCCGAATGTACTCCCACCACCACAAATCTCTGCTTTCTGCAGGCAAGCCAATACTGAATCCACCTGGTCAAACATCCTTGGATCCCATGCCCTCTGACTTTATGAATAAGCATACCGCGTGTAACTTAATCAAATGCATTACTAAAATCCATGTAGATCACAGCCACTGCACGACCCTCATCTATATGCCTGGTCACCTCTTAAAAGAACTCCATTAGGCTTGTAAGACACGATCTGCCCTTCAGAAAGCCATGCTGACTGTCACTGATCAGACCATGATTCTCTAAATGCCAAAAAAATCCGATCTTTGTGAATCTTTTCCAACAGCTTTCCCACCTTAGTTGTTAGATTCAATGGTCTATAATTCTCCGGACAATCTCTACTACCCTTTTTGAAGAACGTGACA
This sequence comes from Hypanus sabinus, assembly GCF_030144855.1. NCBI lineage: Eukaryota > Metazoa > Chordata > Chondrichthyes > Myliobatiformes > Dasyatidae > Hypanus > Hypanus sabinus. The sequence goes on from NW_026778999.1 coordinate 328,319, forward strand.
ACTTTCGTCTCCCACCAATCCTCCGGGACCATTCCCGTGGACAATGAGGACATAATGATCCTAGCCAGAGGCTCAGCAATCTATTTCCTTGCCTCGGATGCAGAACCGGAAAGTGGCAGATGGAGAGATTCATTTCTGCAGGTCAAATTTGAACGCAGAATATAACATTAATTGTAAGACTCTTGGCAGTGTGGAGGGTCAGAGAGATCTTGTGGCCCATGTCCATAGGACACTCAAAGCTGCTGTGCAGGTCGGCAGTGTTGTTACGAAGGCGTCTGGTGTGATGCCCTTCATCAACAGTGGGATTGAGTTCAAGAGCTGTGAAGATAAGTTGAAGCGATATTTCTCCTAACCTGTACATAAGTAATTGTACCCCAACACGGCAGGGCTGTGGGCTTAGTTGGACCCCACTTGGGAGTCCTGTGTTCAGTTCTGGTGGCCTCACTAAAGGAAGGATGTGGATACTATAGAGAGTGTAGAGTAGATTCACAAGGATGTTGCTCTTGGATTGGAGAGCACGCCTTAAGAGAATAGATTGTGTTAACTTGGCCTTTCCTTCTTGGAGGATGAAAGGTGACCTGATAGAGGTGTATAAGATGATGAGAGGCTTTGACCATGTGGATAGTCAGAGGCATTTTCCCAGGCTTGAAGTGACCAACTTGAGGGGACGTAGTTTTAAACTGCTTAGACGTCGGTACAGAGGGAATGTCAGGGGTGAGTTTCTTACACAGACAGTGGTGGGTGCATGTGGTCGTGCAGGTAGATACAATAGGATATTTTAAGAGATTCTTAGATAGGAACATGGAGCTTAGAAGCATAGAGGGATATACGATCAGGAAATCCTAGGCAGTCTCTAGAGTAGGTTACATGGTCGGTACAACATTGTGGGCTGAAGAGCCTGTAATGTGCTGTAGATTTCTGTGTTCTGTGCCAAAGACAGGCAGAGGGATTAGTTTAAATGGACTGTAGGAGGGCATGGAAAGGTTGGGCCGAAGGGCCTGTGTTAGTGCCGTAAGGGAGGAGTTCTGTCCCAACCATCGACTGTATTCCCCACAACAGGTGCTGCCTGACATGACAACGTTCTTGAAAAGTTACAATCAATTCCGCTCAGCATTCTGTACAAAGTATGTTTTGTACTGGAAGAGTGCAGAGGAGATTCATCAAGATTGACGGGGCTTGTGTTCATAAGTTCATAAGGCATAGGAACAGAATTAGGCCATTCAGCCCATTGAGTCAGCCACCTTTCCATTATGACTGATCCCAGATCACACTCAATTCCACATATCTGACCTCCCGCCATATCCGTTGATGCCCTGACCGATCAGGAAACGATCAACTTCCGCCTTGAATTTTCCCACACACTCGGCCTCCACCGCAGTCTGTGGCAGAGCATTCCACAGATCCAATACTCCCCGGGTAATACAAAAAAGTATACTGCTTTCCTCTGTTTGAAAAGTTGGCCCCTCGACTTTGTGGCTGTGCCCCACCACAGGAAATGCCTTCTCCGCATCCACCTTATCCAGTCCTTTCAACATTCGGTAGGATTCAATGAGATTCCCCCGCATTTTTCTGAGTTCCAGTGAGCACAGGGTCAAAGCTGTCAAGTGCTCCTCATACTTTAACCCCTTACTTCCCGAAATCGTCTTTCTGAACCTCCTGTGGATTCTCTCCAATGACAACACATCCTGTCTGAGATGTGGGGCCCAATACTGTTGACAATACTCCAAGTGTGGCCTGACTCGATTCTTAAAAATCCTCTATCTCTTTGCTGTTATATTCATAGGGCGAGATTGCGTTTCAAGTTTTGTTTTTCATTCCCATAGTGGTGGGAGTCTGGAGTGAATATCGGGTGGTGGTGGAGGCAGATGTGATAGAGGCTATTGGATACCACGTAAATGTGAGGAGAATGGAGGGACGTGTTCCTTGTGTAGGCAGAAGGGATTGGTTTAATAAGGCATGAAGTGACCAGTTCAAGTGGTTCAGAGCAACACAGTGAGCAGAAGGGCCTTTTCAAAGACAAGTACAGCAAGCAGAGCAGGTAAACTGGATAAAGTGATCCCACTCAGAGAACAGACTGTGACGTCAGTGGATATATGCTGGTATCACAGTTCTCTCACCAAAGATACTTCACGGCTGGATAAAATGAAGTTTGTGATGTTTATAACCGATGTGGTGAATTGTGCTGCTCAGACATCTCGTCCTACTGAGGAAATTAAAATTATTGTGAAAGCTGCAGAAAGGTATCTCAGCGTTACTGGTGTTTTGTGGGAAGCTTTAAATGAAGCTTTGTTGGCTGGGGTATCTGTATCCCAGCCTAATTGGGAGCATACACAATAGGATTAAAATATTACAATGAAATGAGACAACTCTGTTTTATAATACTCATGACTTTAAGAAGTTCATTTCTGATTTTGTATTTCTTCGGATGTTATATCTGTTCAGGAAACCAGCACATTTTAAGTTTTATTCTTGTGCAGGATTATATTGTCGTTAGGATTGACAGGTTAGTTGGTAGAGTGGTGGTGCTGCCAGTTTTATAAGGAAAGGGGCATGGTTGATGGACCGACACAAGATTTTGGATTCGGCCCGGTACATCTCGGGTGGATCCCTCCCAAACATCGAGTACATTGGAATGAAACGCTATCGTAGCAAAGCCGCATCCATCATCAGAGATGCTCACCACCCAGGCCAGGCTCTGCAACCAGGTAGAAGGTACAAGAGCCTCAGGATCCGCACCAGGTTCAGGAACAGTTATTACACCTCAGCCACCAGGCTTTTGAACAATACAGGAGAAAAACACTCGCTTGCCCATCCATTGAGATGCTTCTGCAACCAATTATCGCATTGGGCCTGTCTCAGAATTAGAGAAATAAGAGGTGGTCTGACTGGGACAGACTCATTCTCATAGGGTTTTTACAGGGCAGGGGCAGGAATGATCATTCCCCTGGCTGGACTTATCTGTACTCTGATAATAAATTTTGAGGCTCGGGAAACTCTTTGCTTCTGATAACAAACTGTGACTGACATCTCCAGCTCCCCTGATTACTGCAGATTGTCTCTTGTTTACGACAGTCACTGTCCAGTCTCCTTCTGACTCGAGTCCTGCAGTCCCGGCGGCAAAAGCCGTGAATCTCTACTCCGCCGTTCCACGTTAATCACGTCCTTCCAGAGGTGACCAACCAGAGGTGCACACGGTCCTCCAGCTGTGGTCTCACCAACATGGAGCAGTACGGGCCCTTCTGCTCACTGTGTTGTTCTGAACCAACTGAGCTTGTCATTCAATGCCCTACTATACCAAACCTTCCTGCCTGCACAAGGTCCACATTCCTCCATTCGCCTCACACTCACGTGGTACCTAATAGCCTCTATCGCGTCTGCTCCTTCATCAGCTCCCAGGCATTCATTCCAGGCACCCACCACTATGAGTGTGGAAAATAACTTGCATCGCACATCTCCTTTAAACATTCCGAGTCAGGTTAAATATTATCGTATTACTCGGTGGTTTGTAGTCGATTATTATGTAGGTGGTTTCGGGGTTCCTGGAGGCACATGATAGAATAGCACGTAGTCAGCATGGTTTGTCAGTGGAAATGTTGGAATTCGTAGAAGAAATAACAATCCGGGTAGACGAAAGAGCAACAGAGGATGTTGTCTGCGTGGATTTTCAAAAGGCCTTTGACAAGGTGCCAGACATGACGCTGCAAAACAAATGAAGAGCCCATGGTATTACACAGAAGCTGCTGGTATGTAGAAAACATTGGCTGTTCGGCGGGTTGCGAAGCGTAGGAATAAAGGGAACCTTTTCTGGTTGGCTGCCGGTAACTAGTGGTGTTCCACAGCGGGCTGTGTTGGGGCCTCGTCTTGTTACATTATATGTCAATGGCTTGGATGGCAGAATTGAGTGATTTGTGGCCAAGTTTGCGGATGATACAAAGATAGGTGAAGGCGCAGATAGATTTGGGGAAGTAGAAAGGCTACAGAAGGTGTTAGGCAGATTAGGAGAAAGGGCAGAATGTAACAGATGGAATATATTGTCAAGAAGTGTATGGTCATGTACTTTGGTAGAATAAAAAAAAAGTAGACTATTTATTAGTTGATAGTTTTTTTATATAAATGAGGCGCAAAGGGTTTTGGGAGACTGCAGGATTGCATGAAGGCTAATTTGCAGGTTGAGTAGGTGATGAGGAAGGCAACTGCGGTGTTGGCATTCACCTCGGGAAGACGAGAATATAAAAGCGAGGCGGGAATGTTGAGACTTTATAAACAACTGGTGAGGCCTCACTTGGAGTATTGTGAGCAGTTTTGTGTCCCTTATCTTAGAAAGGATAGGCTGACGTTGGAGAGGGCTCACAGGATGTTCACATGAATGGTTCCTGGATCGATCCCCTTGTCGTATTAAGAGCCAATGTGGATCTTCATTTGGTTTTATCACGTGTAGAATCATCTGCTCTTATGTTGGTCAGTGACAAAGCTCAATTTATGACCCAATCTATTAACTGCCTAGGAATTATGGACCTGTATTCCCAGTTTCCTCCATTCTCCCACACTCCTCAATTCCCTACCATTCACTGTGCATGTCCCAAAGTTCAACACCTCACACTAATCTGCATTAAATTGCATCTGTTATTTTTAGAAATTCTTTCCAGCTGCTTAATTCAGGCTGAAAGTTTTGATCACCTACTTCGCTGCCCACTCACGCTCTGAATTTAGGTGTCATCTGTAAATCCAGTTTACCAGAATACTATTGATATTCAGAAGTTTCTATATCCTGTCCCTTAAAACGTCTTCCAATAAGTTACCCACGACTGATGTCAGACGCAACTGCCTCTAATTTCCAGGCTTATTCTTCGAACTTTCCTTGATCAAGGGAAGCTAATCTCCAGCACCTCACCCGTGGCTGAGGACATTTTAAATCCCTCTGCCAAGGTTCCTGCAATCTCCGCATCAGCCACCGACATGAACCGGGGAGGACACCCTATCTGTTCCTGGGCATTCATCCACCATAATTTGTCGCAAGTCGGCAAACACCCCTTTCCCCATAATCCGTATATGGTCCATGACCTCAGTGCTGTTCTGCCCCATTTCCTTTGTCCATGTGCCTGTTGCTGAAGCACATACAGATACAAAAAGACTTTAAAATATCTTCCCCGTTTCTTGGAAGACTATTCTGATCGCCAATGGACACCATGTTTGTCCCTTGCAATCCTCGTGCTCTGCGTACATCTCCAGAGTCCCTTTGGATTCTCCATCACCTTGTCTGCTCGAGAAAGCCCATGCCTTCATTGATTCCTGCTGATTCCTTCTTTGATTCTCTGTGAAGTATTTCATGTTTTCTTATACCTCACGAGTGACTCATTTCATCCGAGCTGTCTATGTCTCTCCCGTCGTCTGAATCAGACTCTCAGTATGTCTCTAAAATCAAGATCGCTGAAGCCTTGGCCTTCATTCCAACAGGAGCAGATAAACTCTGCACTGCTGAATGTTTTCAACTTAGGAAGCCTTGTAACCCAATCTGCACCGGCCTGAACTCTGCTGATGACATCGAAATTGTAGTGTTTCCAAACTACAGTCAGATTCGGAGGACCAGTTTTAACAATCTACTCAATTATCTTGAAACTGATAGAATTATGATCACTAGATGCAGAGATTTCCCGGGCACACATTTCTGTCACTTGTAAACAACGACCTCCAGCATCTCATCCACTCACTGAGGAACACTAATTCCTCGATCCAAGGTCTTTCTCACCCTGGCCTGTGAGATTCAACATACCTTTCCGGAGGCTGATTCTCGTCAACAGAACCCACAGTCTGTCCCTCTAACTGGTGAATCCCCGATTAATACTGCTGAAAGGATGTGTAACCATTTGTAATGATTTGGAAACGTATGGCCTAATTAGGGACAAAAAGTAGAATTAGAATCATAGAGAAGTACAACAAAGAATCAGGCCATTTGCAACGTGCAGGACACGCTGAACCATTAAATAGTCCTCTCTACACCTACCATTTTTGTCCCTGTCCACACTTCGCTTAAACCTTGTAACTGAGCTCACAATGACCCGCTGCTGGCAACTATTTCAACTATTGAGCGAAGAGGCTCCCTGCCATGTTCAGCTTAAGCTTTTCACCTTTCACCATTATCCCATGACGTTTGGTTGTAGTCCCACACAACGTCAGCAGAAAAATCTTGCCAATTTATACCTCCATAATTCTGTACACCTCTATCAAATTTACACTCGATCTTGCATTTTGCACGGATAAAATTTTAAGTTATTCTGTCTTTAACTCAGATAATCCAGACCTGGCAGCATCCTTGTAAATTTCCCCTGTACCCCGTCAACCATATTTACAGCTTTCCTGTAGCTCGGTGACGATAACTGAACACAAATCTTGTAGCAAGGCCTCATCAGTATCTCTCACGTTACATCCCATCTCCTATAATCGATACATTGATTTATGAAGACCAATGTTCCGAACAATCTGTATCCTTTTGAAGCCACTTTGAATGAATTGTGGACCTGTATTGCCAGATCCGTTTGATCTTCTACACGCCTCAGTGCCCTTCCGTTCACTTGGTCAGACCGACCCTGTTTGGTTCTATGGAAGATCAACACCTCCCTCTCGTCTGCACTGAATTCGATCTGATATTTTTCAGCCTATTTTTCCAGCTGGATCAGATCATGCTGGAAAAAAAAACATGAAAACCCCCTTCATTGTCAACTACACTCCAAGTCTTGGTGGCATTCAGAAATTTTCTGATGTAATTTATCATATTATCATCCAGATCGTTGATATAGATGGTAAACAACAACGGACCCAGCACCGATCGCTGCGGCACTCCACTGGTCACAGGCCTTTATTCAGAGAGGAGACCATCTAATACCGCACTCTGGCTTCTCACACAAAGCAAATGTGGCTGAGTCGGCGGATCAGTGGGCTTGATGTATCTCAGGTTGTTTCATTTATAGATACCTTAACAATGAATACTCTTCGAAGTCACAGGCCAGACTCTGGCTTCTCACACAAAGCAAATTTGGCTGAGTCGGCGGATCTGAGGATATAACGAATCTCGAAACGTAAAATGTTAGTTGGGTATCACAAAGAAACAGGCCTGTCTGCCTACCATGTTTGTGCCAACCATAATGCCATATAAACTGACACCTTCTGCATGCACATGGTCTGTATTCCACCACTCCCTGCCAATTTATGTTGAAAGGAACAACAGAGAAATAGGCCGGAGAGTTTGCTTCGATGCGCGCAGGTTTGGGGAAGTCTACAGACTTAGGGGTGTGGCAGTGAATGTGGGGGATTAGGGGTTCCAGGTCGATTTGAGGTGTGATGAATCTCAGCGTTGTTTAATTCACAGATACTTTACTGATAAATAAATTTTGAACTTTGAACTTTGAACTTGCTACTTTTGTAAGGTGGAGCCAACTATTTTGTGAACTGTTTGATACTGTTCTTGCTCCGGATAATCTAATTCTCAAATGGGGGTGTCAGCGGGGTTGGGCTGCACACGGATTTCAGGGAGAAGATAGATTTGTGTTTGCACACAGATATAAGGATGTCGGTGGATTTGACGGTGCACACTGATTTGTGGGATGCATTGGGATTTGGAGCTGCATTTGTGATTTAGTGATGGGCACAGATCTAGGGATGTTTTGGCTAATATGGGGATATACACTGATATGGGGATGTGTGTAAATTTATGGGTGTATTATCGAATAAGCGCGAATCAAATATGATTGTCCAGACAGATATGGTGTGTGGGTATATTTGGGGGTGTGCCTGTAGATTTGGGTGTGTGGGTAGATTTGGGGGTGTGCCTGTAGATTTGGTTGAGTGGGTAGATTTGGGGTGTGTCTGTAGATTTGGGGTACACACGGATTGGAGTGTGATAAATCTCATGGTACTTTTCTAATAAATACAGTTTGAACTTTGAACTTTGCTTTTGCTATTCTGGAAGGTGGAGGCAGCTAATTTGTGAACTGTTTGAAATGGGTTTTGCTCTGTGAAAATCTCATGTGTATTTAGGGGTGTCACACCTCGCTATCAGGTGAGGTGCACCTGACGAGGGTCACCAGTTGAAAATGAAACCGACATCAGTCCGCACCACCACGTTAGTGCAAGGGGTTTTATTTAATGCAAGATGGAAAAAGTACAAAAGCTGCCAAGAGGTTGTATTGAAGAAAAGTATTTCCAAAGAACCGAATGAAAACATTCTTATGTGGGAAAAATACAAATATACAGTGGCTTGCACCATAACAAAAACATTGTTTTTAACTTTCCTATATAACTTTCTCTCGGCTGCAAAGGTGGTCACAGCCGAAGGGTGGTAGTGGGGACGAGTTCCCCCGACTAAACAAATGCTCTTCATGGCGCGCGTTTCAAACAGCTTCTGACAACCAGATCCGACTCCTGGCCTTCACGTGGCGGAGCTGTTCTCACTGACAGGAGAAGAGGCAAAGGAGGGCCACTGGCGCCTTGAAACCAGTTGCTCCGGGCAGATGGGGCTCGTTAACCACCGATGGTTGCTCATCTGGGAGAGGGATAACTCCGATTTCAAACTTCCGCTTCCACTAGCGGTGTTACCTGTTCAAGGTGTGGGTCAACTGACCCCATTAACCCACGTATTATTTCAGACGGTCCCTCGTGTCTTTGGAGCCATTCTGCTCTCTACAAACCGCTGTAACAGTGTGAGTGACAATAAATGAAACCATTAGAAATGTCCGTGACTAGAACAGGCATGGGCAAAGTACGGCCATATGCGGCCCGTTAAGCTTTTTAATCCGGCCCGCAGAACTTGATGAAATTATATTAATAAACCTTGTTAACGTTTTTTTCCCGCAATTCTGGCGTTTTTCCAATAGATTACGCACTCTATATACATTGACCTTTGTTGAGGTACAGCGTATTACTCCACATTTGCGCTTTACTCTTTGTTCGGCTCGACCTATTTGTGTGAACAGGTGTTCAGCGTCATGAACATCAACAAAGCCAGCCACAGATCCAAGTTAACTGACCAACACCTCAGATCCATCCTGAGAATCGCCACAACAAAACTAAATCCAGACTTTGATGCGCTGGCTAGAAAGGGAGATCAACAACACTGTTCCCACTGAAATTAAAAATAAATTTCGTCGTTGTGTTATGTAAAAAATGCATTTGAAAATATTTTTTTCAATAAGCCTTACATGTTACATGTCATTTCTGTTAAGTGATGGACATGAGTAGTGCGCAGGTGCAAGTACGTTCTCAAAATAAAAAATGCGCTCCAGATCAAATAACATGCTCCGCAAACTGGCGCGCTGTCACTGTCCTGTCTTTGTGCTGGTCGTTGTTGAGTTTTGGCACAGGGGACAATTGAATAAGAAGGAGCAGGACAAGGAGCATCTCCTACCGTTTTTGTAATAAAGACAGTCAGGAGGAGAGTGATGATGATATCTTGAAGGATAACAGAATTTTCAGTGCTTTAAAATAATAACTTACTATTAAAAAAGCTGTATTTTATTCATTTAATTTTCAGTGTTTTAAAAGTTATTTCAATAAGTAGCTAAATACCATGGGACTTCAAGACAGATATTTTATTGTAATGCATTTGTTCATTTTCAATTGAAATTAAAGCACATGTTTTCTACATATCCCATGATATTTTATTTTCTCTTATGAGGTGTATTACCAAAACGCTCCGTCCATCTGCTCCTGGTCAAATTTTAGAACCCTTTGTGGCCCACAAGTCAAATAGCTTGCCCACCCCTGGACTAGAATCATATTTTTATCGTTCTCAACCGATTCAGCCTGAGAAGTATCGGAGGACAGTGTTGGTCACTTCCTGATGACTCTGACCATTTGGGGTTTGAGAAGACCAATCGATTGCTCAGAGATTGGTTCTAGCGGCCGCTAATGAAGCTGGAGGTCGAAGAATACAGCAAGTCGTGCACTCGATGCATACGGCGGAAGAGACTTGCAAATTTGCAAATTCCTGCCGACACTGCAAATTTGCAGTGCTGGCGGATCTGAGGGTATGACGAATCTCGAGGTTTTTACATTTATAGATACTTACTAATGAATACACTTCGAAGTTTGAACTTTGTTCTTGCTATCTTTTAGGGTGGGGTAGCTATTTGTGAACTGTTTGAAATCATTCTTGCTCTGGGATAATCTAATGTGCATGTGGAGAGTGTCAGCGGGTTTGGGGTGCGTACGGATTCGGCCGTGCACATAGATTTGGAGGTGCTCACTGATATGTGGGTGCACACGGATTTGGCGTGTCTGCGGAATTGGTACTTAGACAAAACACAAGATTGTTCCATTTTTGAATAATTTAATGATAAATGCACCTTGAACTTTGTTCTTGCTGTTAGTTTAAGGTGGAGGCCGCTATTAACTGAACTGTTTGACGTGATTATTGCTCTGAGATAATATTCCATGTATGAGAGGTGTTACTGGGCTGAGGAGTGCGGTCAGATTTGGGGATAAGCGCAGGTTCAAGGGTGTGTCAGCAAACATGATGAGGTAGGGGGTGTAGGTCGGTTCGGGGTGTGACGAATCTCAAGATTGTTTCATTCAAAGTTATTTTACTGATAAAAACAGTTTGATTTCTGAACTTTGATCTTGCTGTTTTTGTAAGGTGGAGGCAGGTATTTTGTAAACGGTTTGAAATTGTTTTTGCTCTGGGGTAATCTCATGTGCAGGTGGGGTGTCAGCGTGTTGGGGCTGCACACTGATTTAGGGGTACAGACCGATTTAGTGCACACAGGTTTAGGGGTGTCCTTAAACAGGGCCAGCAAACTGTTTTGGGGTCGTCAGTGGATTGCACTCTGCACAGTGATTCCCCACCAGTGGTGTTACCTGCGGGGCACCTGACACCACTAACCCAGGGCGCTTCAAACAGTCCTTCTGGTCTTTTGGAGTCGTTCTGCTTTCTAAAAACCCCTATAACGGTGTGAGTGAAAACATATAAAACTGTTTGGAATGGCTGAGTCTAGAATCCTTATTTCTATGAGTTATAGACCAGCAGTGCAAGTTAAATGAAATGATTGTTTTGATTAGCCAAACTAGCCATTGTTTCAATGTGAACTCCCAAGAGTTGCGGAACGGGAGGGAAAAGGGCATGAAACTCTGGGGAAAATAGACCATGGACAGAACCAGGGGGAGTGACTAACCGGGCAAAGGGTCAAGGTTAGCGGAGAATTAGCATTACCAACCTGTTCGTTCCCAGTCTGTTTCGTTGCTGTAATGTGTCTGTGACTGACACAAGCATGACAGGAACAACAGAAAAATAGTCCGGAGAGTTTGTTTCGATGCCATAGTGTCCGTGACTGATTCGAATTTTTTTTGATGCGGCAGGAGAATGGGCCGAAATGCCTCTCCCTGTACTCTAGTTTCTACTGATAATGGGATAGAATGGGTGTCTTCATGGGCTGAAGCATCTCTGCCAGTGTTACAGTGTCTGTGGACAATGGGATGAAACGAATAGGGAGTTGGGCTGAAAGAGTGTTTCTGCGCTGTCGTGTCTGTGATTCACTGTAATGGGACAGAATCAGCAGGATGATGGGCCGAGTGGCCTTTCCTCTCCTCCTCTCTCTCTGTCTCTCACACACACACACACACACACACACACACACACACACACACACACATGTTTGTGCCTGACTCTAATGTGACACGAACAACAGGATAATGGGCCTAACGGTCTATGTGGTGTTGTGTCTGTAATTGACTCTCACAGCCAGGATGATGTACGAAGGGTCTGTTTCTGAGTACAGAGTCCGCAGCTGTTAAAAATATTCCTTATCACACACACACTCCGATAAGGGACACTGTGCAGCTTCTCATGCAACAAACACTTCTTTGTTCATACTTTATTCTCACAGCACGACTTGTCAGGCTGCCAATAACTCAGTTAGGCTTTAACCCTTTTAATTGTGCATATAATTTCCCAACGTTAGAGTCTGTCACAAACACGACAGCACATAGACTACCCTTCGGCCCGTCACACTGTTGTTCCTCTCACGCGAGAGACAGTCAAAGAAACCGCAGTGCAGAAACAAACGCTTTGACCCATCGGCGTGTCGTTCCTGCCCCGTTAAAGTGAGCAAGGTTGTTACATTTATGGATACTTTATCAAAAAATACACTTCGAAGTTTGAACTTTGTTCTTGATACTTTTTTTATGGTGGGGTAGGAATTTGGGAAATGTTTGAAATGATTCTTGCTCTGATATAATCTAACGTGCATTTGGAAGGTGTCGGTGGGTTTGGGGTGCGCACGGATTTGGGAATGTACACAGATTTCGGGGATGCGCATAGTTAAGTGGGTGCACACCGATTTGGGCTCGTGATGAAAAAGAACGCTTTTCATTTTTCATTCCTTAATAACAAATGCACTTTGAACTTGGTTCTTGATGTTCGTTTAACGCGGAGGCAGCTAATTACTGAACAGTTTGGAATGATTTTTGCTGTGGGATAATCTAATGTGTATATGGGGTGTCAGTGGGTTTAGGAGTGCGCACAGGTTTGGGGAAGTCTACAGGGGTGTGGCAGCGAATGTGGGGGATTAGGGGGTGCATGTTGATTTGAGGTGTGATGCATCTCAGCGTTGTTTCGTTCACAGATAATTTACTGATAAATAAATTTTGAACTTTGAACTTTGTTCTTGCTACTTTTGTAAGGTGGAGCCAGCTATTTTGTGAACTGTTTGATACGGTTCTTGCTCTGGATAATCTGATTTTCACGTGGGAGTGTCAGCGGGGATGGGCTGCACAGGGATATAAGGATGTCGGTGGATTTGACTGACGGTGCACACTGATTTGTGGGATGTATTGGGATTCGGAGCTGCATTTGTGATTTAGTGATGGGCACAGATCTAGGGATGTGTTGGCTAATATAGGGATATACACTGATATGGGGATGTGTGTAAATTTATGGGTGTATTATCGAATAAGCGCGTACAGTCGTATTTGATTGTCCGGACAGATATGGTGTGTGGGTAGATTTGGGGGTGTGCCTGTAGATTTGGGTGAGTGGGTAGATTTGGGGTGTGACTAGATTTGGGGTTCACGCGGATTGGAGTGTGATAAATCTCACGGTACTTTTCTAATAAATACAGTTCGAATTTTGAACTTTGCTTTTGCTATTCTGTAAGGTGGAGGCAGCTAATTTGTGAACTGTCTGAAATGGGTTTTGCTCTGGGAAAATCTAACGTGTATTTAGGGGTGTCACACCTCGCTATCAGGTGTGGGGAAGTGTCCACGACGAGGGTCACCAATTGAAAATCAAACCGATGGCAGTTAGTGCAAGGGGTTTTATTAATGCAAGATGGAAAAGTAAAAAAAGCTGCCAACTGGTTGTACTGAAGAAAAGTATTTACAAAGAAACGAATGAAAACATATTATTATGTAGAGAAAAATACAAAAGTGTGGCTTTCATCACAACAAAAACTTTGTTTTTAACTTTCCGATATAACTTTCTCTAGGCTGCAAACGTGGTCACAGCCGAAGGGTGGTAGTGGGGACGAGTTCCCACTGCCAAACAAATGCTCTTCATGGCGCGCGTTTCAAACAGCTTCTGACAACCAGATCCGACTCCTGGCCTTCACGGGGCGGAGCTGTTCTCACCGACAGGAGAAGAGGCAAAGGAGGGCCACTGGCGCCTTGAAACCCGTTGCCCCGGGCAGATGGGGCTCGTTAACCACCGATGGTTGCTCATCTGGGAGAGGGAAAATTCCGATTTCAAACCTTCGCTTCCACTAGCGGTGTTACCTGTGCAAAGTGTGGGTCACCTGACCCCACAAACCCAGGTATTATTTCAGGACACCCCAGATGGTTCCTCGTGTCTTTGGAGTCATTCTGCAGTCTACAAACCGCTGTAACAGTGTGAGTGAAAATAAACGAAATCTTTTGAAATGACTGTGACTAGAATCATATTTTTATCATTTATAGACCAGTATAGCAGATTACCTGAAGGCCTGTGTCTCTCATGTCTCTGCTGCGGTGTTTATACTGGGTCATGTCGCCTTCGGACCAGCCTCGGCCTTCTCAGCCGATTCAGCCTGAGAAGTATCGGAGGACAGTGTTGAAGTCACTTCCTGATGATTCTGGCTGAAAGGACCAATCGATTGCTCAGAGATTGGTTCTGCCGGCTGCTAATGAAGCTGGAGGTCGAAGAATACAGCAGGTCGAGCATTCGATGCATATGGCGGAAGAGACTGTCTACGCGGGCAGCTCCCTTGTCACATTTGCAGCGTGCGAGGCCTCAGTACCTGGCGTGTATGGATTTCCTGTCAATAGAACCGATGCAGCGACGCAGCGAATGTCTTATTCATCATGGACTACTACACCAGATATGCGCAGGCTTTCCCTACCAAGGATTAGAGGGCGTCCACGGTGGCCAAAGATTTATGGGAGCGGTTATTTATTATGGACTCCTCAGTCTGAATCATAGTGATCTGGTTGTGATTTTGAGAGTAGGCCTATAAGCATACTTAGAGAAGCCAGGGTCTACTCCTTATCAGCAGCAGGATGATCCCCAGCATGAGAGATTTAATTGGATTTGACAGACATGCCAGGAACCTTGGAAATCAGCAAAAAGAGCACGTGGAGTCAACATATTTGGCATCTGGTCCACTGCTGCAACTGTATAAGTAAAGAAGCTACCGGGGACTCGCCATATTATCTGCAGTTGGGCGTGAGGCGAGGCTGCCCGTCGACCTCTGTTTTGGCACTGGCCAGGAAGACCTACTACCGAAGGCTTATCTGAAGTATGTGTCTAATGTGAGAACGGAGCAGAAAAAAGTTTGATTACTTTGCTGAGGTCGCAGCAGCCAAGCAGAATCAAGGACATAAGAGGACGTATCATCCAAAGGTTAGGTTCTGCCATCTCGGGCCGGGAGACCGAGTCCTCAGGAGGAATTTGGGGCTACCTGGGAAGTATAAGTTGGCTGACCACTGGGCGGCTACGCCCGATTTAGTGGATAGTCTTCCCGGTGAAACAAGAGGATGGGAACGGGCCTACCAAGATTCTCCATCGGAACCACCTTGTCTGGGACAAGAGCTGCGTGTTGACTCAGCGCCCGATATGGAGCCGAGACCTTTTAAGAGGACTTTGCAGAGAATCGGAGGAGCAAGAGAAAGAAAGGTGAGACCGTACTCCGCCCCGGAATGGGATATGGACTCGGCGGATGAGGAAATGGTGGTGTGCTATAAGCTGTCTTTTGTTATCTCCCCACTAATTGAGGGAGGGATTCCCAACCCTTCTCGTGCTGAGCTAAGTGAAATCGGGGGAACTATCTGTGGAGAGGCTGGGTTTCATGAAGGGGGTGATGCGGGGCTCATTTACGCGGCAGAGGGATCCGAGTTGTGGGGGGGTGTCGAGTGATAGACGGGGGAGTCCTCTCCAGATAGGCCAGCGGTATCCCACGGAGTGCCCAAACCTGAAGGAGTAGATGACGGGGTAAGGAGTTCTCAAAGTATCAGGGATCCCAGATGGGCTGGCCTATGTAGCTCAGGGGAACAGGGAGCTACGTCTTTCCCTCTTGTGAGATATGTCAGTACCCTGTAGAAAATGGACTGAAGTTTCTGACATCACGAAATTCTTTTGAACAGAGTGTGAATAATGCCGGATGAAAAATTACTTCAAAGTCACGGGGACATGATCATTGTGGAGGGTGGAGAGTGTAATGCCCTGGTTCAGATGGTTCATATTCATTTCCATGGGATGCTGGTCTGTTCTGTCTGCGCTGCTTGTTTGGGTCACTGTGGAAGATAAGAGATAGGAGAGTTGTATCCCATCCAGTTAGGATGGTTAGGTTTAGGGGCGATTTCTCCAGTGTGGAAGACTAAGGTTGGGCTTGGGACTTGGTTGACGGAGAAGAGTGAAGACGCCGGAGAGAGGAGGCTGTAGGAGTCGACCAGGAGTGTGGCCGTGATTCGACGAAGCCCGGGGAGGTCGAAGGAGATTCGCGAAGGGGAAACTGTGAGCTCCAGCTTGTGCGCATTTGTCCGCTTCAATAAACCGGACACGTTTTTTGATCTTTTCTTTACTAACTCTTTAATCAAACGAAGAATTATAAAGCTAAATATTACTATTTCTATGCGGTGTACTGTCCGTTATTTCGTAGCACATAGAGGCATGCAAAAGTCTGGGCACCCCGGTCAAAATGTCAGTTACTGTGAATAGCTAAGCGAGTTAACAATGACCTGATTTCCAAAACGCATAACGTTAAAAATGACACCTCTCTTTAATATCTTAAGAAAGATTACTTTTTTTTTATTTCCATCCTTTACAATTTCAAAGTAACAAAACAGGAAAAGGACCGAAACAGAAGTTTGGGCACCCTATATGGTCAGTACTTAGTAATACCACCTTTGGCAAGTATGATGTTTGCTTCCAGAATTTGCTGGTATTTAATTGAATTCCTTCTTCCCTCTACCAGTGAAATGTTCCCAGTGGCACTGGCTGCAACGAAAGTCCAAAGCATGATCGATCCACCCCCGTGCTTAACAGTTGGTGAGTTGTTCTTTTCGTGAAATTCTGCGCCCTTTTTTCTCCAAACACTGCGGCCAAGAGGTTCTATTTTAACTTCAGCAGTCCACAGGACGAGATTCCAAAATACATCAGGCTTGTTTGGATGTTCCTTTGGAAACCTCTGATGCTGAATTTTGTGGTGAGGACGCAGGAAAGGTTCTCTTTTGATGACTCTTCCATGAAGGTCATATTTGTGCAGAAGTCGCTGCACAGTAGAACAGTGCACCACCACTCCGGAGTCTGCTAAATCTTCCTGAAGTCTTTTGCAGTCAAACGGGGGTTTTGATTTGCCTTTCTAAACATCCTACGAGCAGTCCTCTTGGAAAGTTTTCTTGGTTTTCCAAACCTCAACTTGACCTCTACCGTTCTCGTAAACTGTCATCTCTTAATTGCATTAGGAACCGAGGAAACGGATACATGAGAACGCATTGCTATTTACTTATAGCCTTCTCCTGCTTTGTGGACATAATTTATTTTATTTTTCAGAGTGCTAGGCAGCTGGTTAGACAAGCCCATTGTTGGGACAAGGTTTGAGGAGTCAGGGTATTTATAAAGCTTTGAAATTTGTATCATCTGGCCTTTACTAACGATGACAATGAACAGGCCATAGCCCTAACAAGCTAATTAAGGTCTGAGACCTTGGTAAAATTTATTGAGAGCTCAAATCTCTTGGGGTGTCCAAATTTTCCTTTTCCTCACTCTATAATTTAACAAAGCAAAATAATACACTAATAATAATAATAATAATAATAATAATAATAATAATAATAATAATAATAATAATAATAATAATAATAATAATAATAATAACTGTGAAGCGGTTCATTTTGGTAGGTCAAATATGATGGAAGAATATAGTATCCATGCTAAGACCATTCTTGACCGTCTGGATGATCAGAGGGATCTTGGGTTCCGAGTCCGTAGGACACTCAAAGCAGCTGCTCGGGTTGACTCTGTGGTTAAAAGGGCGTATGGTGTGTTGGCCCTCATCAATCGGGGAATTGAATTTAGGAGCCGAGAGGTAACGCACAAGCTATATATGACCCTGGTCGGTACTTGGAGTACTGTGCTCAGTTCAGGTCGCTCAGTACAGGAAAGATGTGGAAGCCATAGAAAGGGTGCGGAGGGGATTTACAAGGATGTTGGCTGGATTGGGGAGCATGTCTTATGAGAATATTTTGAGTGACCTCGGCCTTTTCTCCTTGGAAAAGGAGGATGAGAGGTGACCTGATAGAGGTGTACAAGATGATGAGAGGCGGTGATCGTGTGGACAGTCAGAAGCTGTTTCCCAGGGCTGAAATGGATGCCACAAGAGGACACAGGTTTAAGGTGCTGGGGAGTAGGTACAGAGGAGAAGTCAGGGGTAAGTTGCTTATTCAGAGAGTGGTGAGTACGTGGAATGGGCTGCCGGCAACGGTGGTGGAGGCGAATAAGATAGGTCTTTTAAGAGATGTTTAGATAGGTACATGGTGCGTAGTAAAATAGTGGTAAGCCTTCGGCACAAATTTGTGGGCCGAAGGGCCTGTATTCTGCTATGGGTTTTCTATGTTTCTAATCTAGATTAAAATGTTGAAATGAATGTTTCATCTTTTACTTTATCACTGTTGGAGATCAATTCTTCTTACTTAGCTATCCACAGTAACAGCTATTTTGACCGGGGGTGCCCAAACTTTTGCATGCCCCTGTATTTGTAACAGGGTAACAACTGACGGAGCATCCACACAAACAGGGGATTTGGGGGGCTTGCACTTCCATCCACCACGTTTGGCTGTGTCGGAGATTGTCTTCCCTCGACTTCCGCAGCTGACGGGACCGGCGTGTACAAATATATAAACTCTCTGCTCTCAATATTTCACTATTGCAAGTTAGAAAGCACCCTAATCCGATCTACACCGGACTGAACTCTGTTGGGGACATCAAACTTCATTTTGTTTCCAACCTAGAATCGCAATCCGAGGACCGGTTCTAACAATCTTCACAGTTATCTTGAAACTCATAGAATTATGATCACAAGATGCAAAGTTTCCCCTGGCACACACTCCCGTCACCTCTAAACTATGACCCCTAGCTTCTCACCCTCTCCCTGAAGAATACTACTTCCGCAATTGGAGATGTCCCTGACCCTGGCTCGTGAGTTTCAACAGACTTTTCCGAAGTCTCATTCTCGTCAACAGAACCCACAGTCTGTGCCCCTAACCAGTGAATCCCCGGTCAGTCCTGTTAAATGGATTCGTAACGATCTGATAAAGAATGGCCTAATTTTGGACAATAAATAGAACTACAGATTCATAGAAAAGTAAAGCAAAGAAACTGTCATGTTCCCCTTCAGCTCTCGGCCTTTCACCATTAACCCATGGCTTCGGGTCACAGTCCCACCCAACCTCAGCGGAGGAATCTTGCTTGCATTTACCCTGTCTATACACCCCACAATTCTGTGCACCTCTATCAAGTTTGCTCTCACTCTTCCACGTTGCAAGCATGAAAGTCCTGTGCTCTTCAGTCTTCGCGTATAACTCAGGTAATGCAGACCTGGGAACATTCTTGTAATTTCTCCCTGCACCCTTTTAATCTCATTTACAAATTTCCTGTAGGTAGGTGACCATAACTGCATACAATACTCCTACCAAGGCCTCACCAATATCTTATACATTACATCCCATGTCCTGCACTCAATAGTTTCATTTATCAGGCCAATTTCCTGAATACCTGCGAAGCTTTTCAATGAATTATAGGCCTGTATTCCCAGATCCGTTTGCTCTTCCACATTGTTCAGTGTCCTTCCTCTCACGTTGTAAGACCTATCCTGCTTGGATCTGTGATAGCGCAACACCTCTCTGTTGTCTGCATTAAATTCCATCTGCTATTCTTCATCCCATTTTTCCAGCTGGTTTAGTTCCTGCTGAAAGCAATGAAATCTTTCTTCACTGTTGACTACACCCCCAATCTTGGTGGCTTCCGCAAATTTGCTGATCCGGTTTATCACGTGATCGTTGACATAGATGACAAACAACAACGGACCCAGCACCGATCGCGGCACATCACCGGTCACAGGTCTTCCGTCAGGGAGGCAACAATCTACAACCACCATCTGGCTTCCTACACAAAGCCGATTTGGGAGTGTCAGGTCTTCCGTCAGGGAGGCAACAATCTACAACCACCATCTGGCTTCCGACACAAAGCCGATTTGGGAGTGTCAGTGGATTTATGATTGTCACTAAACTCAAATTTGTTTCATTTACAGATACTTTAACAACACATAAAGCTTCCAATAAAACTTAGAAAACTTTGAAGTTTGAACTTTGTTCTTGATATTTTTAAGGTGGGGCAACTACTTGTGAACTGTTTGAAATGAGTCTTGTTTGGGATAATCTAATGTGGAGGGTGTCAGTGGGCTTTGGGTGCGACAGATTTTGGAGTGCACCTAGAGCTGCGGGTACACACTGATATGTGGCTGCACACAGGTTTGGTGTGGAGGTAGCACTCTGACGAAACCCAAGATATTTTCATAATAAATGCACTTTGAACTTTGTTCTTGCTATTTGTTTAAGGTGGAGGCAGCTACTTACTGAACAGTTTGAAATGACTCTCGCTCTGGGATAATCCTCTGTGGGTTCAGGACTGCGCACGGGTTTAGGGATGAGCGCAGATTTAGGGGCGTGTCGGCTAATGTGGGGTTTCAGGGGTCGCAGGTCAATTGGAGGCATGATGAATCTCAACGCTGTTTTATTCACAGGTACTTTACTAACGAATACAGTTTAAATTCTTAACTTTCATCGTGCTACTTTTGTTAGGTGGAGGTAGCTATTTTATGAACTGTTTGAAACTGTTATTTCTTGGAGTTAATCTAATGTGTTCGTGTCACCGGGTTTAGACTGAACACGGTTTTGGGGATGTCAGTGGATTTGACAGTGTACCAATTTTTATGGAGTGCATTGGGATTTGGGGTGCACTTGGATTTTGGGGTGGGTACAGATTTAGGAATGCGTCGGTCAGTATTGGGGAGGACAATGATATGGGGCTTGCTTAAATTTAAGGGCGTGTTGTCCATACGCGGGTACACGCATGACTGTGATTGAAACGTAGAAAACATACAGCACAATACAGGTCCTTCGGCCCACAACCTTGTCCCGAACATGTCCCTACCTTAGAAATTACTGGGCTTAACTATGGCCCTCTATTTTACTAAGCTCCATGTACCTATCCAAAAGCCTCTTAAAAGAATTTATCCTATCCGCCTCCACCACCGTTGCCGGCAGCCCATTCCACGCACTCACCACTCTCTGAGTAAAAAACTGACCGAAAGTTCGAAAGAGTGACACCCGCAAATACACATTACATTGTCCCAGAGCAAAGATCATTTCAAGCAGTTCACCAAGTAGTTGCCTCCTCCTTGCAAAATAGCAAAATTAAAGTTCAAAGTTCAAACTGTATTTATTAGTAAATTCCCTTGAGATTTATCACACCTCAATCCGTGTGTACCCTAAATCTCCGGACACACCCGCAAATCTAGCCACACACCCAATTCTGTCCGCACAATCAAATTTGAGTACATTATTCGACAACACACCTATAAATTTACGCACATCCCCATATCAGTGTATATCCCCATATTGGCCAACACATCCCCAGATCTGTGCCCTTCACAAAATCAATGTGCAGCTCCAAATCAGTTTGCACCGTCAAATTCAGTGACATTCCTAAATCTATGTGCAAACAAAAATCTATGCTCACCCACAAATCCCTGTGCAGCCAAATCCCGCTGACACGCCGACGTGAAAACCAGATGATCCCAGAGCAAGAACAAAGGTCAAAGTTCAAACTCTATATATTATTAAAGTATCTATGAATGAAACAACGCTGATATTCATCACACCTCAAATCGACCTGCACTCCCTAATCCCCCACATTCGCTGCCATGCCCCTAAGTATGTAGACGTCCCCAAACCTGTGCGCAATCCTAAACCCACTGACACCCCACATACACATAAGATTATCCCACAGCAAGAATCATTCCAAACTGATAGGATATAGCTGCCTCTACCTTAAACTAATATCAAGAACGAAGTTCAAAGTACATTTATTATTAAAGTATCAAAAATGAGAAACCTTCTGTTTCATCACAACCCTAACTCTGTGAGCACCCCAATATTCGTGTCCACATACATAACTATGTGCATTCCCCAAATCTGTGTGCACTAAATCGCCGTAGGCACCCCACCCTAAACCCACTGACACCCTGTAAATGCACAATAGATTATACCAGAGCAAGAGTCATTTAAAACAGTTCCCATATAGCTACCCCACTTTAATAATCAAGAACGAAGTTCAAACTTCGAAGTGTATTTATTGTTAAAGTATTTATAAATGTAACAACCTTGAGATTCGTCACCACCCCAAATCTACCGACTCTCCCAAATGGGCTCGGTGCGAGAAGCCGGAGTGTGGCAGTAGGTAGATGCCTCTCTGACTGTGACCAGTGATGTGCTGCAGGGATCGTTGCCGGATCCTTTGTTGTTTGTCACCTTTGTCAGCGATCTGGATGATAAAGCGATAAAGTGGATCAGCACTTTTGCGAAGGCCCCCATGATTGACAGGATCTGAACCAGCTGAAATCAGGGTCAGAAAAATAGCAGACGGAATTCAATGCAAACAAAAGAGAGGAGTTGCACTTCGATGGAACCAAGCAGAGAGGTCTTACAAAGTGAAGGAAGGGCACTGGGTGGTGTTGTAGATCAAACGGATCTGGGAATTCAGGTCTATAATTTATTGAAAGTAGTGTCACAGGTATTTGGTGTAGTATAGAGAGCTGTGGGAATATTGGCCTTCTTAAATAGATGTATCGAGTACAGAGGATGGGATGTAATGTAGTAGACACCGGTGAAGCCTTGTTTGGAGTACTGTCTGCAGTTATGGACAGTTACCTACAGGAAAGCTGTACACAAGGTTGAAGGGGGCACGGAAATTTACCAGGGTGTTGCCAGGTCTGGATATAGGTATGTGCTAACACTAAGCACTTAGAGATTCAATCCTTGTATGGTGGGAGAGAAAATTTGACAGAGGTGTACAAAATTATGGGTTTATAGAAAGGGTAAATGCAAGCAAGAGCTTTCCGCTGAGGTTGGGTGGGACGACAGTCAGAAGTTATGGGTTAATGGTGAAAGGTGAAAAGCTTAAGGCGGACATGACAGGAAGAATCTTCACTCAGAGGCTGCGATAGTGGAATAAGCTGCCGGCGCAATTGATGCATGTGAACTCGATTTCAACACTGCAGCGAAGTTTGGATCGTACATATATGGAAGGGGTATGGAGGGCAATGGACAGGTGCATGTCGATGGGAAGTTTCAATGGTTCAGCATGGATTACATGGGCCGAAAGGCCTGTGTCCACGATATACATTTCTATGATTCTCTAGATCTATGTGTTGTCCCGATTTAGCCCCTACATTTCCAAATCATTATAAATCCGTTCAGCAGGACTGACAGGGATTTACTGATCAGGTGTACAGACTGTGAATCCTTTCAGCTGGACTGATAGGGATTTACTGATCAGGTGTACAGACTGTGAATTCTTTCAGCAGGACTGACAGGGATTTACTGATCAGGTGTACAGACTGTGTATCCTTTCAGCAGGACTGACAGGGAGTTACTGATCAGGTGTACAGACTGTGTATCCTTTCAGCAGGACTGATAGGGATTTACTGATCAGGTGTACAGACTGTGAATCCTTTCAGCAGGACTGATAGGGATTTACTGATCAGGTGTACAGACTGTGAATCCTTTCAGCTGGACTGATAGGGATTTACTGATCAGGTGTACAGACTGTAAATCCTTTCAGCAGGACTGACAGGGATTTACTGATCAGGTGTACAGACTGTGAATCCTTTCAGCAGGACTGACAGGGATTTACTGATCAGGTGTACAGACTGTGAATCCTTTCAGCAGGACTGACAGGGATTTACTGATCAGGTGTACAGACTGTAAGTCCTTTCAGCAGGACTGACAGGGATTTACTGATCAGGTGTACAGACTGTAAGTCCTTTCAGCAGGACTGACAGGGATTTACTGATCAGGTGTACAGACTGTGAATTCTTTCAGCAGGACTGACAGGAATTTACTGATCAGGTGTACAGACTGTGAATCCTTTCAGCAGGACTGACAGGAATTTACTGATCAGGTGTACAGACTGTGAATCCTTTCAGCAGGACTGATAGGGATTTACTGATCAGGTGTACAGACTGTGAGTCCTTTGAGCGGAACTGACAGGGATTTACTGATCAGGTGTACAGACTGTGAATCCTTTCAGCAGGACTGACAGGGATTTACTGATCAGGTGTACAGACTGTGAATCCTTTCAGCAGGACTGACAGGGATTTACTGATCAGGTGTACAGACTGTGAATCCTTTCAGCAGGACTGACAGGGATTTACTGATCAGGTGTACAGACTGTGAATCCTTTCAGCAGGACTGACAGGGATTTACTGATCAGGTGTACAGACTGTGAATCCTTTCAGCAGGACTGACGGGGATTTACTGATCAGGTGTACAGACTGTGAATCCTTTGAGCGGAACTGACAGGGATTTACTGATCAGGTGTACAGACTGTGAATCCTTTCAGCAGGACTAACAGGGATTTACTGATCAGGTGTACATACTGTGAGTCCTTTCAGCAGGACTGACAGGGATTTACTGATCAGGTGTACAGATTGTGAATCCTTTCAGCAGGACTGGCAGGAATTTACTAATCAGGTGTACAGACTGTGAATTCTTTCAGCAGGACTGACAGGGATTTACTGATCAGGTGTACAGACTGTGAATTCTTTCAGCAGGACTGACAGGGATTTACTGATCAGGTGTACAGACTGTGAATCCTTTCAGCAGGACTGACAGGGATTTACTGATCAGGTGTACAGACTGTGAATCCTTTCAGCAGGACTGACAGGGATTTACTGATCGGGTGTACAGACTGTGAATTCTTTCAGCAGGACTGACAGGGATTTACTGATCAGGTGTACAGACTGTGAATTCTTTCAGCAGGACTGACAGGGATTTACTGATCAGGTGTACAGTCTGTGAATCCTTTCAGCAGGACTGACAGGGATTTACTGATCAGGTGTACAGACTGTGAATTCTTTCAGCAGGACTGACAGGGATTTACTGATCAGGTGTACAGACTGTGAATCCTTTCAGCAGGACTGACAGGGATTTACTGATCAGGTGTACAGACTGTGAATCCTTTCAGCAGGACTGACAGGAATTTACTGATCAGGTGTACAGACTGTGAATCCTTTCAGCAGGACTGACAGGAATTGACTGATCAAGTGTACAGACAGAGTTCCGTGGATGAAAATAAGAATCTGAAAAAGTATGCTGAATCTCACGTGCCAGGGTCGGAGGCATCTCTAATCGAGAAAGTCAAATCCTTTAGGGAGCGGATGGGAAGCCGGATGTCATAGGTTACAGGTGACAGAAGAGTGTGTCCAGGGAAACTTTGCATCAAATGATCATAGTTCTATTAGTTTCATTTTAATTGTGGAGATTGTCATAACTGCTCCTCGTATTGTGATTCTAGATTAGAAATACACCAACTTTGATGTCATCAGGACAGTTCAGGCCACTGTAGATTGGGTTTGAATGCTTCGGAAGCTGTAAAACTTCAGACGAAATATGTGTTCTTGTTGAAATAAAGGCCTGTATTTTAGAGGCATAATGAGGGTCTGGTTAAGAAGACGAAAGGGCGCAGACAGTTCGGAACAAATGAGTCACTTGACAAGTATACGGTAACATGAAGTATTTCATAGAAAATTCATCAGGAATCAAAGAAGCCATGGGTTTCCCCAGTAGACAAGGTGACGGAGAATCCTAAGGGTCTCTGGTGATATGCGAAGAACTAAAGGCTTTCAAGGAACAAAGATGTTGCACTTGACGACCAGAATAGTCATCCCAGAGAGACGCCGAAGATTTGATTCTGCATTTGCATTTGCTTCAGGGACAGGCAGGTGGGCAAGGGAAATGTGTCAAAACGGTATTTGAGGTCAGCCGCCCCAGGAAGGACGTGATTAACCTAGAAAAGCGCAAGAGGCAATCGTGGCTTTTGTAGACGGGACCAGAGGAGAAAGGGGTTTCCCTCCCACAAACATCAACGATGCTCTCAACTACATCTCTTCCGTTTCAGGCACGTCTGCACTTATCCCATCCTCCCACCACTCTAAACGGGAGCGAGTTCCACTTGTCCTCACTTACCACCCCTCCAGCCTCCGCGTCCAGCTTATAAATCTCCGAAACCTCCGCTAGCTCCAAGTGGATCTTACCACCAAGCACCCTACACTCCGCCTCCCCGCCAATTTCGCCGTTCCGTAGGGATAGATCCCTACGCGACTCCTTGTTCTTTCCTCCCTCCCCAGTGATCACCCTTCCGGCACTTATCCTTACAAGCGGAACAAGTGCTACACATGCCCCTACACCTCCTCCCTCACTACCATTCACGGCCCCAAACTGTCCTTCTAGGTGAGGCGACACATCCCTTGTCAGAGTGTTGGGGTCGTATACTCTGGTCGGTGCTCCCGCTGTGGACTCTTGTATATCTGTGAGACCCGACGTAGATTGGGAAACTCTCGCCGAGCATCCGCCGGAAGAAGCGGGAACTCCAAGTGGCCAAGCATCTTAATTCCACTTCTCATTCCCATATGTCCATCCATGGCCTCCTCCATGTCACGGTGAAGCAATACTTCAGTTGGAGGAAAAAACCCTTATCTTGCGTTTGGGTAGCCCCCTACTTGATGCAATGAGATCGATTTCTCAAACTTCCTGCGATGCCCACTTCTCCACTTCCCATCCCCTTTTCCCACACTCATGTTAATTCCTTGCCCTCCCATCGCCTCCCTCTGGTGCTCTTCCCCCTTTTGTTTATTCCATGTCCTTCTTTTTCTTTCACCGATCAAATTTCCAGCTCTCTGCTTCACCACTCCTCCTCCAAGCTTCACTATCGCCTGGTGTTTTTCTCTCTCCCCTCCCCAACTTTCAAATCTACTCCTCAGCTTTTGCTCTCCAGTCCTGCTGAAGGGTCTCGTCCCGAAAGGTCGACTGTATTTTTATCCATAGATGGTACTTGGCCTGCTGAGTTCCTCCAGCATTTTGTGCGCGTTGGTTGGTCAGTGACTGAGCACTGATCCCAAAACTGAGGGTGATTCAACACTGATCCTGCCCTCCACCGTAAGAGTCCCCACTGGTCCTACTGTACGGTCCCGTCCAGGGTGACAAATGACACAAATTGTTCACAGTAGAACTGCACACAATTCACAAACACACGCTTTGTTTATGATCTACAACTCCAGTCGCCACCGCGCTCAGGCGGGGCAGCGAGGCCATTTGGGAGTTGTTGTCTAATATCTCGCCTTCACGCTCGCTCGCTGCAAAAGTACTTTTCCTGAGCCACCGGAACGGGCTCGCCGAGGCGTCGAAGGAGAATTCCGCCAATCCCTGTGGACGCCGAGACCAGCGACCACGCAGAGCTGAAACTCGCTGAGCACCGCGATGGCAATCGTGCAGTAGGAGGGGGGAGGTGCTTGAGGATCGGGCAGATTTCCATCCTCCATTTCGTGGCTCTGTACCCACATCTGTCCCTTGATGCTAGCAGCTGATATGCCTGTCGGTTAAATGAGACCTCACATGATGAATAGTTAACATGAACGTCATTTAAAGCGATCGTTGATAAAGTACTCCTAGTCAGAGAGCAGACTGTGACGTCAGTCGATATATGTCGTCATCACAGTTTCCTTACTAAAAATACTTTACGACTGGATAGAGTAAAGTTTGTGATGTCTATAACGAATGCAGTAAACAGTACCGACCAAACATCTCATCCTACTGAGAAAAGTAAAATTATTATGCAAGCCGCAGAAAGGTATTTTGGTATAACTGGTGTTAAGTTGGAAACTGTAAACGAAGCTTTAACGGGTGGGGTATCTGTATCCCAACCTAATTCTGAAGTTACATAATGGGATTCAAAATATTGCAGTGGAATGCGAGAGGCATGATTTTGAATGGTGAAGCCTAAGATGTTAATGATGTGAGGATAGATAAATCACTCGGGCCTGATGGAATGCACCCTCGGGTTCTGAAGGATGTCGCTGGAGAGATTACAGAGGTATTAACGATGATCTTTCAAGAATCGATATTTCAAGAATCATTGTACCGGATGACTGGAAAATTACAAATGTTACTCCGCTATTTAAGAAGGTCGGAGGCAGGAGAAAGGCAAACTATAGACTTGTTAGCCTGACATCAGTGGTTGGGAAGTTGTTCAAATCGATTGTTGGGAATGAGATTATGGAGTACCCGGAGGTACATGTCAGGATAGGCCAAAGCCAGCATGGTTTCCTGAAAGGAAAATCCTACCTGATAAAGCTACTGCAATTCTTTGAGGAAATTAAAAGCAGGGTTGACAAAGGAGACTCAGTAGGTGTGGTGTCATTGGATTTTCAGAAGGCCTTTGGGAAGGTGTCGCCCATGAAGCTCCTTACCAAGATAAGAGCCCATGGAATCACAGGACACTTACTGGAGTCGGAGGAATATTGGGTGCTCGGGAGAAAACAGAGAATGGGTTTAAAGTGATTTTATTTTGCTGGCTGCCGGTTACCAGTTGTGTTCCACAGGAGTCAATCTTGGGACCGCTGCTTTTTACGCAGTATGTCAATGATTTGGACTACGGCATTAATGGATTTGTGGCGACGTTTGCCGATGATACCAAAATAGGTGGAGGAGCGGGTATCGTTGAGGAAACATAGTCTGTAGAGAGTCTTAGATAATTCAGGCGAATGAAGAAAGAATTGGCAAATGAAATTCAATTTTAGAAAGTGTATGGTCATGCATTTTGGTGGAAGAAATAAGTGGACAGACTAATATTTAGAAGGGGAGAGAATTCAAAATGCAGACATGCAAAGAAACTCGCGAGACCTTGTGCAAAAGACACTAAAGGTTAACTTCCTGGTTGAGTCAGTTGTGTAAATGAAGAATCCAATGATGGCATTCATTTCTAGAAGTATAGAATGTAAGATCAGGGGTGTGATGTTGTGGCTCTATAAGACACGTGTGAGACCACACTTAGAGTATTGTGTGCAGTTTTGGGCTCCTTATTTTAGAAAGGTTATACTGACATCGGAGAAGGTTCAGTGAAGATTCAAGTGACTGAATTCTGGAATGAAAGGGTTACTGTATGAGGAACGTCTGGCAGCTCTTGGCTGTATTCCCTGGATTCAAGAGAATGAGGGGGATCTCATAGAAATATTTCGAATGTTAAAAAGGCCTTAACAGATCAAATATGGCAAATTATTTCCAGTGGTAAGGAATTCTAGGACAAGAGGGTAGGATTTCAGGATTGAAGGACTTCCTTTTAATTTGAGATGCGGAGAAATTACTTCACTGAGAGGGTGCCAAATCTGTGGAATTTGTTGCCACGAGCGGCAGTGGAGGCCAAGTCACTGGGTGTATGTAAGGCAGAGGTTGATTCTTTCTTGATTAGCCAGGGCATCAAAGGGTATGGGTTGAAAGCAGGGAGAGGGGATGACCAGAAGAATTGGATCAGCCCACGAATGTCTAGCGGAGCAGATTAATGGGCCGAATGGCCTACTTCTGCCGTTATATCTTATGATCTAATGTTTATTTGTGATTTGGTGCTATATGGGTACAGCACTCCTGCTTGGTACAACCAAAATTAACGTTCAGAATAATTCAAAAACCGCTGTAGATTTAAGTTCTGTTTCGAACATACTGGCTGGAGTGTTTGTGGGATGTTATGCGTGATGAAACATTGGGAAGTGATCGTTTTCATATCTTTATAAGCTTGAGTTTGGATTTATATCGGGGACAGAAAGCCACTTGTCGGAGGTAGATTTTTGGTAATGCAAATTGGGAGAAATTTAAGATTTTATGTGATGTCTTCGAGTTACATTATTAAGAATAAAGGGGCACAGGCCGTGGTGAGGAAGGGGTGTCCCCGAAAAACAGTGTCGGTAGCCCTTTATTATTCAATATTATGATTAATTATATTTTCTCTGTTACAGGTACTCTTCTGGGTAGATCACTATATTCAGATACTGCAACGTTATGGATTAGAGTTAGCAATTACAATTTTACAGAGGATGTAACTTACAATTAACAAGGACGAACGTTGGACAAATCGACGACGATTAGAGCTTTGAGTCTCGAAAACACGTTACGTGTTTTACAAACAGGATTATTAGACCTGCACTTGATTTGAAATTATATGATTAAACTTTTGAGGAAGTGTCTGTGCTAAGATTTCCAGACGGTTGGATGGATAATAAGCTGACATGCCGCAACATCTCAGTAAAATAATTAATAAATATAAAGGAACATTAAATGTCCGCAGGCATCTATGTGGGTATTCTTAAGCTGCAACATGAAAATCATTGTTGAACAGTTATACTTGTTTAATTATCTGTTCTTGATTACGGCTGTGTAACTTATGGATCAGCTTCATTTTCAAATGTATGGACGTGATGCAAGCACAGGATTTAATATCGAATTGTGGAGCAGAAAGGTCGCTTCCTGTTTCGGCTTTACAGGTTGAAATGGGACAATTGCCCTCACAATGACAGAGGTTGAACTTGATGTCAACATACTGATTAATTTGAGGGGCCAAAGAAACAATTGTTGTGTGAAAGGTGTGCCAGAGGGCTGTTGGGGACATCACAAGAAGAATGGTTTAAGTTTTGGGTGGCTGGGGTCTTATCAGGCTGGGAATATGGGTGTATTTGATGATACAACATGGATCAAAAGATAATTTATCTGGAAGTGTTGGTGTGGCTGTTTACTTTTTCTGTGAGCCCTCGTTGCAGGTAATGATAAAGAGATGATTTACCAGCTACTAATCAGTATATGAAGCAGAATGGTTTGCCACCGTTTTAGGGTTACAGTGAGTGGCGGAAATTTGTCTTTGTAAATTACTAATTTGTTCAGAATCCTTTTCAGTTTTGAGAAGCCTTAAAATAGGTAATTCTAGCAGTAGGTCAGATTTACTGCTAGAAAATCATCAAAGAGTATTGCATATACAAAGTTTCGTCTATATGTCTGCACCGTATGGGCCCTGCACATCGCAATGTCGAGGGAAATGATAAGTTTAACTGTTTAGCAAAAAAAAATCCTGTTAAATGTTTTGCTGTAGTGTTACATACCCCAAACGGGTCAAAAGAAGCAGCAGAAGAAATGGAACACACCTGGAGTTTGGTTTTGCTACAAACTAAACACTTTATGAGTATCTACGTAATATAGTAATATAAATCAAACAGGCTAGTAGAGTGTATGCATATATGTGTGTAAATATAAGACCTCAAACTTCTTCAGGCTCAGGTTGTAAATGATACAGTCTTACGATGGTATAGGAATGAAGTCGGTTCAGTTCGTGATACTGAGTTGAGTAGATTTAGGAGAGAGAGAAAGGTGATTTGTTTTCCAAGTAAGCCGACGCCGTCGATTCTTCCCATGTTGTCCTCCGAAGTCCTGTTAAAGTCACCGACTCTGACCACCCTAAAGGGTACCGTCTTCACGCGGCAAAGCTATCAACCCAGGCAAGGGTTAAACACACCGATAGCTTTCCTCTGGTCACCACTTTTCCGCATTGAGAGCGAAACCCACTCTTCGTGGGCACTCAAAGCTCATCCAGTGTCTATTTCTTTAGTATTTCTGTCTGTGTATTCCGTTTGTCTGTGTGTCTGTTTGAAAAGCCAGCTGAACTTGTATATATCATGCTGAACGCCAGTTGTCCATTATATAGCTCCGCCCTTCTGTAACCATGGAGACTCATGAGCTGTTCGGTGCTCTTTCTCTCTCTCTGAATCAGTGTACACACACTCTCTCTCCTTTTAAAGACAGAGTCCATATTGAATAAACCTTCTTAGGGACTCGTCACAGTAGCTATAGAATTTCCACTCAGCAAATTAGATGCTAAGGGGTTAGTAAGGTTGAGAATTAGGGGTTATGGCAAGACTTGTAGGATGATGGATATCAGGACAGCACCTTTGCAGAATGCATAAACCAGTTAGGTTTATAGAAGAAGGGGTTAAAATAAGAACGGGAAGAATTGTATTGACACGACTTAGATTTGCCCACAAACTATTCTTAATTATACCTTGTATTAGATTAGAAATCATCATTCTGTGTCGTGCACGTGTTGTCATTATGAAACAATTACACACATACTACTTCAGTGTGAAGCATATAAGGCTGAAAAATCAATTGCAGTCTTAATATAATCCTTGGAGGTCGATTGTTCTAATATAAAAACTTTTTAAACTTATGGGAGTGACTTTAAATTAATTCACAGTATGGAGGGGGGAAAGCCATGTAATAAGGACAATGTCACAATTGTATCGGCAACATCAATATGAAAGCAGATTGGAGAAATGAGGTTGCTGTCGGATAACAAGAGACGGAATTTTTTCAATGCCTAAGAGACGGCTTTTAAGAGCAGCTTGTGTTTGGGTCGACTTGGGGAAAGGCCATCTGAAATTGAGTGTTGTGTAATTACCCTGATCTTATTCGGGAGATTGAAGTAAAGCAGCCATTAGGAGGCTTGAAGTACAGGAGAACCTGGGGGATGTAGCTCTTGAAAACAGGTTCACCCTCTTGGAAGCTGCCGCGACAGAAGACACTGCCAGTCTGAGAGGCGGACAGGTCTGCCAGTTAACAGATGGCGCTGAGGCAATGCCGAGGAGACAGAACTCAGACAGAGCCGTGTTCACAGGGGACTCCATAGTGAGAGGCACAGAAAGAGGTTTCTGCGACAACAGTTGGGATTTCAGGATGGTGTGTTGCCTCCCTGGTGCCAGGATCCAGGACGTCACGGAGCGATTGCAGGGAATCCTCCAGGGTGAAGGTGAACAGCCGGAAGTGGTAGTGCATATCGGCACAAATGACGACAAGAAGAAGAGGAAAGAAATTCTGCAGCGTGACTTCAGAGAACTCGGAAGAAGGCTGAAAAGCAGGACATCCAGGGTGGTTATCTCCGGTTTGCTTCCAGTTCCTCGTGCTGGTGAGCGCAGGAACAGGGAGATTGGGGATCTGAATGTCTGTTTAAGAGCTGGTGCGGGAAGCAGGGATTTAGATTCTTAGACCAGGGGGATCTGTTTTGGGGCAAGGATGAATTGTACAAAAGGGACGGGATGCACCTTACAAGGCGGAGTCCAGGCAGGCAGGTTTGCCACCGCTACACGGGTGTGTTTAAACTAAGTAATGGGGTGGAGGAGATGAGCTGGAAATATAAGGATGGAGTTAAAGGGAAAGAGAAAATATGAAAAGTTAAGAAAGACAACAGAATTAACGGGGAAGAAAGCTCAGGAAAAGTTCGGAGAGTATGGCCAAGTGCAGTAGGAATCGATGTGAAAGGGGGGGGGGGAGTAATGGATTGAAAGTATCATATATGAATGCACGAAGTATAAGGAATAAAGTGGATGAGCTTGAAGCTCAGTTGGAAACTGGGAAGTTTGATGTTGAAGGAATAACAGAGACATGGCTGCAAGAGGACCAGGGCTGGGAAATGAATATTCTGGATTTATTGTTGTGTAATGAACCAGATTTGATCAGGAAATTCGAGGTAAAGGAGCTGACCATAATATCATAAGTTTTAATCTACGATTTGAGAGGCAGAAGGGAAAACCGGAAGTGTCAGTATTACAGTCGAACGAAGTGGGCTATTCAGCCATGAGGGAGAAGCTGGCCAAAGTTGACTGGAAAGATACCCTAGCAGGGATGACAGTGGAACATCAATAGAAACATAGAAGATAGGTGCAGGAGTAGGCCATTCGGCCCTTCGAGCCTGCACCGCCATTCAGTATGATCATGGCTGATCATCCAACTCAGAACCCTGCACCTACTTTCTCTCCATACCCCCACATCCTTTTAACCACAAGGGCCATATCTAACTTCCCTCTTAAATATAGCCAATGAACTGGCCTCAACTGTTTCCTGTAGCAGAAAATTCCAGTTTCACCACTCTCTGTGTGAAGATATTTTTCCCCATCTCGGTCCTAAAAGGCTTCCCCTATATCCTTAAACTGTGACCCCACGTTCTGGACTTCCCCAACATCAGAAACAAACTTCCTGCATCTAGCCTGTCCAATCCCTTTAGAATTTTATACGTTTCAATAAGAAACGTATAAATTCCTGTGAGTATAAGCCTAGTTGATACAGTCTTTCATCATATGAAAGTCCTGCCATCCCAGCAATCAACCTGGTGAACCTTCTCTGTACTCACTCTATGGCAAGAATGTTTTTCCTCAGATTAGGGGACTAAAACTGCACACAATACTCTAGGTGCGGTTTCACCAAGGCCTTGTACAACTGCAGTAGAACCTCCCTGCTCCTGTACTCAAATCCTTTTGTTATTAATGCCAATATACCAATGGCAGGTATTTCTGGGAATAATGCAGAAGATGCAGGATCGGTTCATTCCAAAGAGGAAGAAAGATTCTAAGGGGAGTAAGGGGTAACCGTGGCTGACAAGGAAAGTCAAGGACAATATAAATATAAAAGAGAAGTATAACATAACAAAGATGAGCTGGAAGCCGGAGGATTGGGAAACTTTTAAAGAGCAACTAAAAAGGCAATACGGTGAAAAAAGATGAAGTACGAAGGTGAACTAGCCAAAAATATCAAGGAGGATAGTAAAAGCTTCTTCAGGTATGTGAAGAGGCAAAAAATAGTTTAGATCAAAGTTGGGCCCTTGAAGACAGAAACGAGAGAATTTATTATGGGGAACATGGAAATGGCAGACGATTTGAACAGATACTTTGGATCTGTCTTAACTAGGGAAGACACAAACAATCTCCCAGATGTAATAGTGACCAGAGGACCTAGGGTAACGGAGGAACTGAAGGAAATTCACGTTAGTCAGAAAATGGTATTGGGTAGACTGGTGGGACCGAAGACTGATTAATCCCCAGGGCCTGATGTTCTGCATCCCAGGGTACCAAGGAGGTTGCGCTAGAAATGGTGGACGCATTGGTAATCATTTTCCAATGTTCTATAGATTCAGGATCAGTTCCGGTGGATTGGGGGGTAGCTAATGTTATCCCACTTTTTAAGAAAGGAGGGAGAGAGAAAACAGGGAATTATAGACCAGTCAGCCTGACATAAGTGGCGTGGAAGATGCTGGAGTCAAGTATATAAGATGATATAGCGGTACATTTGGATAGCAGTAACAGGATCGGTACAGGTTGGGTAAGTGGGTAGATGCAGTTTAATGTGGGTAAATGTGAGATTATCCACTTTGGTGGCAAGAACAAGAAGGCAGATTATAATCTGAGTGGTGTCAAGTTAGGAAAAGGGGAAGCACAACGAGATCTAGGTGTCCTTGTTCATCAGTCACTGAAAGTAAGCATGCAGGTACAGTAGGTAGTGAAGAAAGCTAATGGCATGTTAACCTTCATAACAAGGGGAGTTGAGTATAGGAGCAAAGAGGTTCTTCTGCAGTGGTACCGGGCCCTGGCGAGAGCACACCTGGAGTATTGTGTGCAGTTTTGGTCTGCAAATTTGTGGAAGGACATTCTTGCTATTTAGGGAGTGCAGTGACGGTTCACGAGGTTAATTCCTGGGATTTTTTGACTGTCGTATGTTGAAAGATGGGAATGACTGGGCTTGTATACACTGGAATTTAGAAAGATGAGAGGGGATCTGATTGAAACATGTTAGATTATTAAGTGATTGGACATGCTAATGACTGGAAACATGTTCCTGACGTTGGCGGAGTCCAGAACCAGAGGCCGCAGTTTAAAAATAAAGGGTAGGCCATTTAGATCAGAAGACCATAAGACAAAGGAGCAGAAGTCGACCATTCGGCCCATCGAGTCTGTTCCGCCATTTTATCATGAACTGATCAATTCTCCCATTTAGTCCCACTCCTCCGCCTTCTCCCCACAATCTGGACCTTAAATACACCCAGTGACTTGACCTCCACTGCCGCCCATGGCAGCAAATTCCACAGATTCACCACCCTCTGGCTAAAAAATAAAGTCTTCGCATCTCTATTCTGAATGGGCGCCCTTCAATCCTCGTCATGCCCTCTCGTACTAGACTCCCCCAACGTGAGAAATAACTTTGCCACATCCACTCCGTTCATGCCTTTCAACATTCGACATGTTACTATGAGGTTCCCCCCCCTCATTCTTCTAAACTCCACGGAGTACAGTCCAAAGCGGTCAAGTGTTCCTCACATGTCAATGCACCATCAATAACTCACTCTGAGACGTAAAGGCTAGATGTCGGCTTTTATTGACTGGAATAAGGAACCAGCAGTGAGTGACCATCATACTAGATCCTGGAGACTGAGGCCGAGCATCAGGCCTCAATCGCCTTTATACAGGGGCCTGTGGGAGGAGCCACAGGAGCTGTCAGCAGGGGGCGCGTCCAGACAGGCACACGTAGTTCACCACACATGCTAAACCTCTCATTCCGGCAATCATTCTAGTAAATCTTCTCTGAACTCTCTCCAACGTCAGCACATCCTTTCTTACACAAGGATCCCAAAACTGCACACAATACTCCAAGTGAGATCTTACCAGTGTCTTATAGATCTCAACATCACATCCCTGCTCCTATACTCTATTCCTCTAGAAATGAATACCAACATTGCATTCGCCTTCTTCACCACTGACTCAACTTGGAGGTTAACCTTAAGGGTATCCTGCATGAGCACTCCCAAGTCCCATTGCATCTCAGAACTTTGATTTCTCTCTCCATTTAAATAATAGTCTGCCCGTTTATTTCTTCTACCAACGTGCATGACCGTACACTTTCCAAAGTGTATTTCACTTGCCAGTTCTTTGCCCATTCCCCTAATCTATCCAAGTCTACTTGCGGACTCTGTTTCCTCAGCACTCCGGGCCCCTCCACCTATCTTTGTATCATCAGCAAACTTAGCCACAAAGCCACCTATTCCATAATCCAAATCGTTGATATACAACATAAAAAGAAACAGTCCCAACACCGACCCCTGTGGAACAACACAGGTAGCCGGCAGCCAACCAGAACGGGATCCCTTTATTCCTATTCTCTGTTTCCTGCCATTCAACCAACGCTCTATTCACATATGTAACTTTCCCGTAATCCCATGGGCTTTTATCTGGTTTAACAGCCTCATGTGCGGCACCTTGTCAAAGGCCTTCTGGAAATCCAAATACACAACATCCACTGGATCTCCCTTGTCTAGCCTACTTGTAATCTCCTCAGAACATTGCAATGGGTTTGTCAGGCAGGATTTTCTTTTCAGGAAACCATGCTGACTTCTGCCTATCTTGTCATATGCCTCCAGGTACTCTGTAACCTCATCCTTGTCAATCGACTCCAACAACTTACCAACCGCCGATGTCAAGCTAACAGGTCTGTAATTTACTATTTGCTTCCTTGCCCCCTTCTTAAATACCAGAGTGGCATTTGCAATCTTCCACTCCTCCGGAACCATGTCAGAATCTATTGACTTTTGAAAGATCATTGCTAATGCCTCCACGATCTCCACAGCTACTTCCTTCAAAACACAAGGGTGCATTCCATCTGGTCCTGGAGATTTATCTACCCTTAGACTCTTTAGAATGGAGTTGACGAAAAACTTTTTTCCCCCAGAGGGTTGTGGATCTGTGGAATGATGTGCCTCAGAAGGCAGTGGAGGCCAATCCTCTGGATGCTTTCAAGAAACAGTTAAACACAGCTCTTAAAGATAGCGGACTCAAGGGATATGGGGGGAAGGCAGGAACGGAGTACTGATTGTGGATGATCAGCCATGATCACAGTGAATGGCGGTGCTGGATTGAATGGCCGAATGACCTACTCCTGCTCCAATTGTCTATTGTCTATTGGAATCTCCGCCAGTCTCGTCAGCTCTGCCTTCGAAAGGATACAAGTCCAGCCGGTGTTGCAGCTCAAGCCCGAGGTGCAGATCCCAATCTCAGGCCTCACTCGGTCCCGGTCCCAAACTCTGGTCCGGCCGGGCGCACAGCGTCCCGCCCAATGATATCCTTCAGCCAATGAGAGAATTCTTCTACCAGCAGTGGCCGCTGATTGGTTGTGTGTGTGAGAGGACGGGCTGCTGCTGAGAGCTGGAGATGTCAGTCACAGTTTGTTCTCAGGATCAAAGGAAGTTCCCCGAAACTCAAATTTCAAAGTAAGTTTTATTATCAGAGGACAGATAAGTCACCACTCACAACCCCGAGAAGCATTTTCCTGCGGACACACTCAGAAAAAGCATTGCACAGTAACCAAAACAGAAGCAGGCAGTGAAAGATCAGCCAGAGTGCTGAAGGTAACAAACTGTGCAAATGCAAATACAGAAACAGCGATAAATAACGAGAGCATGAAATAACCGCAGCGGCTGCTGATGGATCTCCGGAGCTCTCACCGCTCCGCTATGCAATCCGACAGGCTGAAGGCCAAGGGAGAACAAGGCGCAAAGGTCAACTCGTGATTTAGAAAATAAGAAACAGGATCAGGCGTTGTCATTCGGCCCGTTGCGCTTTTCTGCCCCTCCCTCGGATCATGGCTGATCTTTGACCTCAGGACCACTTTCCTGAAACGTTTCCAACATCGCCGAGCCCCTAAATATGTCCGTTTAATTTAGGAAACTTGTGCAGAAAACTCCTAACATTTACCGCACTGTGTTGGGGAAATTTCTCCTCATCTCAGTCCTGCTGAGGTGACCTCGGATTTTGAGCCTGTGATCCCTGGTTCCACTGCCCAGCCAGGAAAAACATCATTCCTGCCCCTACTCTGTAAATACCCTGCGAGACTGTGTCTGTCTCAGTCAGGAAGCTTCTCCATGTGAACCTTGTGTTAATGAAATTGGTGACAGTTCTTTCAGACCAGCAGCTTTGACCACAAGAACACCAGACAGTAATCAGCACGGAATGTCCTGCAGTTACTGCAGGAGAATGACTGGATGGACACAGTGGAGTGGTTCCCTGAGCAGACAGCCCAGACCACCTGGCAGAATTCCTCATCACCAGATCTCACCGACAGCACCAAGACCTCACCTGTCTGGCGGCGAGAGGGGCAGTGGAGACGAGACGGCCCCTCCCAGTCTGATCCTTGCTGCATGCCCGGCGATCAATCCCACAGCGCGCTGCCCCGAGATTACTGCCGTGGAGACGTGAGGGCCCCCCCCCACCCCAGTCTGATCCTTGCTGCATGCCCGGAGATCACTCCCACAGCGCGCTGCCCCGAGATTACTGCAGTGGAGACGAGAGGGCCCCTCCCAGTCTGATCCTTGCTGCATGCCCGGAGATCACTCCCACAGCGCGCTGCCCCGATTACTGCCATGGAGACGAGAGGGCCCCTCCCAGTCTGATCCTTGCTGCATGCCCGGAGATCACTCCCACAGCGCACTGCCCCAAGACTACTGCAGTGGAGACGAGAGGGCCCCTCCCAGTCTGATCCTTGCTGCATGCCCGGAGATCACTCCCACAGCGCACTGCCCCGAGATTACTGCAGTGGAGACGAGACCGTCACTCACCTCTTTGCGGACTGTGGGCTGGCGAAGATCTGTGGAGAAAGATGCAAGGGTCTGTGCCACAGCAGCTGCGTGTCAGAAGGCTCACTGACCCTCGGGCTGTTCCCAGGAAGCGCAGGAAAACCGACAGCGAGTGCTGCTGGAAAATAATCAACTCGGGGAAAGACGCCCGAAACTTGTTGTCCTGCCATCACATCGAGATTTCCAGAGAGCAGGGGTTCCCAACCTGGAGTCCACGGTTACTGGAATTGGTCTTTGGCATTAAAGAAATGTTTGGGAACCCCTGTCGTACAGGAATGCTGCCGATTGACACATTCCATACTACAGGGACACCATGGGAACTACAGGGTTTCTCGACACTGGACAGGGAGTGGCCGGGTTGGCTGAGGAAGCCTCACAGTTATTGTAGTAGTGAACCACCCCAGGGGGGAACATGGCTTCTCCTTTCAGCGCAAGACTTCAATCGTCTTCCAGGGGAAGGTCCTTCCGACCGCAGGGATGAGGCGTTTGGAGATTCAGCTGACGTTTTTGTCACACTGGGTTTTTAGGAGATGGGTTGGTAGCCATACGGCCAACCCTCCGCTCGTAGCCGGGCTTAGACAGTCCATGGCCGCGTTTTCTTATCTGTTGCCCGTTTGATGTGTTTTTGATCCAACACTACACATAGAAATGGCCAGAATTTCCACTGAACACATCCAGCAAAGCCATGTTCATTCCCTGAGACTGCAGCGCGCGTAGTGGACAATCGCGGTACTGCAGGGGATCAGCAGCTCCCCGAAAGTGAAAGCATTCTGAATCAGGAAGTGCTGGGAGTTAACATGGCTTCGAAAGGACAGGTCGAGAGTTTAACAGAGGAGGCAATTTGTCCCATCTGCCTGGATTTCTTCACCGATCCGGTAATTCTGGAGTGCGGACACAACTTCTGTCGCTCTTGTATCACACGGTGTTGGGAAAGGGAGCAGAGAAACTCCTGCCCGGAATGTAGAGCGGTGTTTGCTCACCGCACCCTCAGGGTGAATCGGGCCTTAGCAAATCTGGCTGAAAAATTTCGAAATCTAGACCTAAATCCGAAAGGGAAGGAAAGTAAACGTCACTGCGAGGAACATGAGGAAGAACTGAAGCTGTTTTGTGAAACGGACAGGACACTAATCTGTCTGATCTGTAGAGACGCGCAGGAACACAGAGAGCACCGCTTCAAGCCGATTAAAGAAGCTGTTAAAAACTATAAGGTAAAAACTCACGTTAATTTAACACTTAACACATTTCCTTTGTTCTACATGCCATCACACGAGCCTCCATAACCAACACATCATTCTCTGCAACTTCCGCCGTCTACAACGGGATTTTAGCATCTCTTCGCCCCAGAGCCCACCTCCTCACCCCGCAACTCTCCGCTCTCTATACGGATCGCTCCCCGTACTGTATCGCCCTGATCCACTCGCTCCTCCCCACTGATCTCCCTCCTGACACTGACACCTGCAAGCGGGACAAGTGCTACACCTGACTCCTAACATCCTCCCTCGTCACCATTCAGGGCCGCAAACAGCCCAGTTCCTCCCGTTTCTTCCATGGTCGATTGTCCTCTCGTATTAGATTCCTTCTTCTCCAGCCCTTTACCTCTTCCACCTGTCCCCTCTCAGCTTCTCACTTCATCACCCTCCCCCACGTTCCCCCTCACGTTGTCTCACCCGTCACCTGTCAGCTGGTTCTCATCCCTAACCTTTTTATTCTGGCTTCTGTCCCATTCCTTCCCAGTCCTGATGAAGGGTCTCATCCCGGAAAACCGACTGTTTATTTCCCCTGAATAGATGCTGTCTGACTCACTGAGTTCCTCCGACATTTTGTGTGATAATCGGGTTTGATCACCTGTTTCTTTTGATGCATCTTTGTTTCTATTTCCTTCACTCTCTGACTTCCAGGATCAGCTAAAATCTTCCCTAGACTCTCTCACAAAAAAGAAATCAGACTTCCAGGAAAAGGAGCAGCAACAGAAAGAGAAGATTTCCGGAGTTCGGGTGAGGCTTCCTGAGCGGAATTTCTGATATTACTGTCGAGTTTTAATGTAGAATAGCCGAGTATCGCGGCTCCAGTGACCTGGGTTCGATCCTGACCTCTGCTGCTGTCTGTGTGGAGTTTGCATGCTCTGCCTGTGACCATAACAGTTTCAGACACATTCCAAGAACATGCTGGATGAATGGTTAATTACATTCAGGTGGGGAGCGTGTAAGTGAATCAGATGGGAGTTAATGGGTCAATGGGGAGAATGGGTTTCAGGAGGGAATGGGGTTGATGGGAATGTTTCAGAGCTAGCATGGACATTAATGGACCAAATGGTCTCCTTAATGTCATAAGGAAATACACACAGTAATACAGTAAATTAATCTTCACTTTTCATTCGACAGAAACAGTCGCACAGCGTTCAGACCCACATCACATCCCAGTTTGCTGAACTGCGCCAGATTATCACAGAGAAAGAGCAGAGCTTACTCAGGGATCTCAGGAAGGAAGAGGCGAGGATTCTAAATCCAATGGAGAAAAATCATCGAGAGATTCAAGAGAATATAAGGTTTATTCAGGAGGAAATCACTAAGTTAAAGGAACAGATGGATCAAGAAGACAGTGTGATATTTCTCAAGGTGAGGAATTATATTTCAATTTGTTTCTGTCAAAGGGCACTAAATGAACAGCGGTATATTTGAAATAAACACAGCACCGAGGCCAATTCTAACAAATCAATTGTCGCTCTGGCGATCTCACACAGAAGGCAGTGAGGGCCAAGTCTCTGGATACTTTCAAGAGAGAGTTAGATAGAGCTCGTATAGATAGTGCGGTCAAGGGATATGGGGAGAGGGCAGGAACGGGGTACTGATTGTGTATGATCAGCCATGATCACAGTGAATGACGGTGCTGGCTAGAAGGGCCGAATGGCCTACTCCTGCACCTATTGTCTATTGTCCCAAAACTGGGCGTCCACAACTTCTGTACATCCCAGGACAGAATCCAAATCTCTCTGAAATTATTTACTCCGATCATAATACAGAGCTGCGGACTGTGTCCTTAATTCTACTTTAAATACCCTCTAACACTCTCATTAACTCCCAGTTCCAGTCACAGGCTGTGAGTGTGTCTAGTGTG
This sequence comes from Hypanus sabinus, assembly GCF_030144855.1. Lineage (NCBI taxonomy): Eukaryota > Metazoa > Chordata > Chondrichthyes > Myliobatiformes > Dasyatidae > Hypanus > Hypanus sabinus. The sequence continues at coordinate 370,485 of NW_026778999.1, forward strand.
GTGGGTGTGAGGGTCTCTCTGTCAATTAGTGAGGACAAAGAATGTGATCCACACATCAGACTTATCCTCCATGTCCGGTTTCCATCAGATGGGAATCTCTCACCGCGCTTTATTTTTTGGATACATTTCACATGGGATTATATCCCATTCTCTATCATAAACAGGCCATTAGATCCATCTTCTTTCAGTTTCCCTGCTTCACAATGCTCCTGCCACCTACTCACCGCACCCAGCAACTCCCTGGTCCCTCACGTGTTTATCCAGCCTCCCCATTGCAGTCAGTCTCTGTTGTTCCATTTCACCCACTACTGTGGCACTGAGTTCCACATCCTCTTCACTAAATTTCTTGTAGAATTTGTTAAAATCCATCAGGAATTACATCTCACCACAAGTCTCCCCATAAATAGAGATACTTCTTCCACCCGCACACAATCACATACATCACTGATCTTAAATTCCTCCATCCTATCACACTGACGTCATATCCAGATGATAATGCACAGCCTGTCCTGTCTTCCCTGTAAGTTTCATCCTCTCAGTAATGGTCTGACATTCAGAAACTTTCCCTGTAATTTACCCTGTGGTTCTGTATTGTCCGTGTTTGTGAGTGACTGTTGGAGTGGAAATTTTTAACACCTTGTGATGATTTGTATGAAATTCAGGATGTGGACAGTAAGTGCAAGTCTAATCGCATTTGTGTTTTATTTATTTCAGGAGGAAGCTCGTCGGAACAGAAGGTAGGACATGCTTATTCATGAAACCCTGAATGGATTTGTAAAGTAGTTCAGAATAGCAATTTATAACCAGCAGTTTAATATTTACAGGATTAATGATGATATCCAGGAATTGTCAGTGACAGATGAGACCCTACAGGTTGAAAAATTCGATCACCTCTATTTGTTGAAAACAGTGCTGAGAGAAACGCTTGATGCTATTAATCGAGGTAAAACTTATAAAGTTTAATTTCTCCTTGTTTATGAAGCTCAATATAGTTCCAATTTGAGGCAAAGAGTGTCTGTAATACTGGGCAGAAGGGGAACTGAAGATTATTCCACATCAACCCCACCGACTGGGAGGCATCACTGTCACATGGTCAGCTGGAGATGTCAGTCTCCGGGACACACCAGCACAGGGTAACAATACAACCAATACACGGAACTGTCAAATGAACCACTGTGTTCCAATCCCAGGCAAATGCACTAACACACCAGGACATGAGTTTGGATCTACCAGAGGAGCTGGGAATTGAATACTAATGATAATATTGTAGGGAATAAAAGCAGGTATCAGTGTGGTGACCGGGATTGTCAGGAAAATACACAAGTCTTTCATGTGCCCTGTGAGTGCAGACTCTGATTGACACAGGTCTTCCGCCTTCCGGATCAGCATCTCTCATTGTTGTTAGAGGCAGAAGAGGAGAATGGTCGTGATCGGGGACTGAATCGTCAGGGGAACAGACAGGAGGATATATTGATGTGAACGGGACACCCGAATGGTATGTTGCCTCCTGGGTGCCAGGGTCAGGGATGCCTCGAATCGTGTCCGCAGCATTTTAGAGAGGGAGGGAAAAGAGCCAGATATCTTGGTAAATTTATGACAATGACATTGGAAGTAAAAGCAAAGAGGTTCTGAAAATAGAATTTGGAGCTTGGTAGAAAGCTCTGAAGCAGTACCCCCAGGGTTGTAATTTCTGGATTGCTGCCTGTGCCACGTGCTGGTGAGGGTAGAAACAGGATAATCTGGCAGATAAACATGGCTGAAAAGATGGTGCTGGGAACAGGGCTTCAGGTTCTTGGATCATCGGGATCTCATCTGGTGGAGGAATGACGTGCTCAAAAGGGATAGGTTGCACCTGGACCCAAGGGAGAAAAATATTCTCACAGAGAGGTTCGATAGAGCTGTAGGGGAGGGTTTAAACTAATTTGGTGGGGTGGGGGATTGGAAGTAGAGTGAAGGGATAGGACTGATGTCACAAATACAAAGACAGCGTGCAGTCAGACTGCCAGATATGGCGGACAGATGAGAGGAGAAAATTGCAGCCAGGAGGGTGAGTATCAGAGCATTAGGGATTAGGGATTAGATGGCAGATACAGTACACAATGTGTTATATCTCAATGCATGGAGTATGAGAAATAAGGTGGATGATCCTGCAGCACTATTACCGATTGTCAGGTATGATGTTGTGGCCATCACAGAATCGTGGCTGAAGGATGGTTGTAGTTGGGAGCTGAATGTTCAAGGTTACACAATGTATCGGAGGAAGGAAGGAAGGCCGATGGGGTGGTGTGGCTCTGCTGGTAAATCAGCAGCAAGATGTGACATAGGATTGGAAGATGTTGAATCCTTGTGGGTTGAGGTAAGGAACTGCAAAAGTAAAAATGACACTGACACTAGTCATACACAGGGCTGCCAAAAGTCAGTGGCATGAGGCCCACATTACAACTGGAATTAGAAAAGGCTGATGAAAAGGACAATGTTATGATAATCATGGGAGATTTCAACATGCAGGTCATTTGGGAAAATCAGGTTGGTAAAAGATCTCAAGAGAGTGAGTTTGTTGAATGCAATGTGATGGCTTTCTAGAGCAGTTTCTCGTTGAGCCTACTCGGGGAACAGCTCTACTGGATTGGGTGTTATGTATTGAACCAGAGGTGAGTAGTTGAAATAAACCTTAGGAGGCAGTGCTCACAACATGACTGAGTTCATCTTGAAATCTGATAAGGAGACAGTAATGTCTGACATTGTAGTATTTCAGAGAAGTGAAAGAAATTACAGTGGTCTGAGAGAGGAGTTGGCCAAAGCAAATTGGAAGGAGATGCTGCCAGGGATGAGAGCGGAGCAGAAATGGTGTCAGTTTCTGGGAAAATGAGGATAGATGTACTCCAAAAATAAATAAATACTCAAATGGCGAAATAGTACAGCCATAGCTGACAAGGGAAGACAAGTTAATGTAAAGGCAAAGGAGAGGGCATACAACTAAACAAAAATTATTCGGAAGAGAGAGGATTGGGAAGCTTTTAAATATCTACAGAGAGGAACTAAAAGGATGATTGGGTGGGAAAAAATAAACAAGAAATTGATTTGAATTGCACTGGCCTGGTTGAAGAAGCTGTCCCGGAGCCTGTTGCTCCGGCTTTTATGCTGCGGTACCGTATCCCGGATGGTAGCAACTGGTACAGGTTGTGGTTGGAGTGACTCTGGTATCCAATGATCCTTCTGACCCTTTTTACACACCTATCTTTGGAAAACAAGATAGCAAACAATATCAAATTGTTTTTCAAGTATTCTAAAAAAATAAAACAGAGATGAGAGTGGATATAGGACAGCTAGAAAATGAGGCTGGATACATAATAACAGAGGATAAAGAGATGGCAGATAAGCCAAATATTTTGCTCCAGTATTCACCGTGGAATACACCAGCACTGTGCCCGGTGTTGAAGAGTGCGAGGGAAGAGAAGTGAGTGCAGTTACTGTTACAAGGGAGAAGCTGCTCAAAAAGCTGAAAGCCCTAAAGATACATAAGTCACCCAGACCAGATGAACTGCACCCTAGTGTTCTGAAAGAGGTCGCAGTAGAACTTATGGAGGCATTTCAAATGATCTTTCAAAATCATTGGACCCTGGCATGGTGCCAGAGGACTGGAAAATGGCAAATGTCACTTGACTCTTTAAGTAAGGAGGAAGGCAGCAGAAAGGAAATTATTGACCAGTTTGCCTCACCTCTGTGGTTGGGAAGAAATTGGAGTCAGTTGTTAAGTATGAGGTTATGGAATACTTGGTGACACAGGACAAGATAGGACAAGTCAGCATGGCTTCGTTAGGGAATATTCTGCCTGACAAACCTGTTGGGATTCTTTGAGATTACAAGCAGGATCGATAAAGGGGATGCAGTGGATGTTGTATATTTGGAATCTCGGAAGGCCTTTGACAAAGTGCCACGCATGAAGGTGGTAACCAGGTTAAGAGGCCATGGTATTACAGAAAAGTTACAGGCATGATTAGAACATTGGCTGACTGGTAGGAAACAGCGAAGGAGAGTAAACGGAACCTTTCCTGGTTGGCTGCCAGTGACTCGTGTTCCACAGGGACACAGGTGTTAGGACACTTTCATTTTATGCTGTATATCAAGATTCAGCTGATGGAATAGACAATAAGATATAGGAGCAGAAATAGTCCATTCGGCCCATTGAGTTTGCTCCACTATTCAGTCATGGGAAGACCCAATTCTTCCGGACATCCCCACTCCCCTGCTTTCACCCCATACCATTTGATGCGCTGGCTAAATGAGAACCGGTACATCTCTGCCTTAAATATGCCTTGGCCTCCACAGCCACATGTCGCAACAAATTCCACAGATTCTCCACACACACTGACTAAAGTAATTTCTCCGCATCTCAGTTCTAAAAGGACGTCCTACAATCATGAAGTCACACCCTCTTGTCCTAGAGTAGATGGCTTTGTTTCCAGGTTTTGCAGATGATACAGAGATTGGCGGAGGGGCCGGTACTGTTGAGGAAACAGTTAGGCTGGACAAGGACTTGGATGAGGAGAATGGGAAAGAAATTGGCAAATTATATACAATGTTGGAAAATACATGGTCCTGCACTTTGGTCGTAGAAATAATGTGCAGATTTTTTTTTCAAATGGGGAGAAAATCAAAAAATCTGATACGAAATTGGACTTAGCAGTCATTCTGCAGAGTTCCCTAAAGGTTAACTTGAAGGTAGAGTCACTGGTGAGGAAGGCAAATCCAATGTTAGCATTGAATTCAATCGGTTTAAATAGCATTCATTTCAAGAGCAGGGATGTGATGCTGAGAATTTATAAGGCACTGGTGAAGACTCATCTTGGGTATAGTGAACAATTTTGGGCTCCTCGTCTAAGGAAAGATGTGCTGGCATTGCAGAAGGTTCATTTCATAAGGATGATTCCAGGAATGAAAGGGTTATCATAAGAGGAACGTTTGATAGCTCTGTGTCTGTACTCGCTGGAATTTAGAAAGATTAGGGGGAATCTCATTGAAACCTTTCAAATATTGAAAGTTCTAGAAACCTTTCGAATGTTGAAAGTCCTAGACAGAGTAGATGTGGAAAGGATGTTTCCCATGGTGGTGGAGTTTAGGACAAGAGGGCACAGCCTCAAGACAGAGGGGGAATCTATTTAAAACATGTGGAGAAATTTGTGCCAGCAGATGGTGAATTTGTGGAACTTGTGTGTATTTAAGGCAGAGCTTGATAGGTTCTAGATTGGACACAGCATCAAAGGTTACGGGGAGAAGACCAGGTCGTAGGGCTGAGGAGGGAAAAAAAGGATCAGCCATGATTGAATGGCGGAGCAGACTCGATAGGCAAATGGCCTAATTCTGCTCCTATGTCTTATGGTGATCAGACCACTACATTGAAGCATTGTGAGAATGAGCTCGGACACACCAACAAGCATTGACATGGGTCAAGATTTCCTCTAGGGAGAAGCACACACAGCATAACCGGTCTGGCAAAGCTCCCTCACACACATACACAGGAAGGATTGGCAGATTGTAGTCAGAGCCTCAGCAATGTACGTTGTTATTTCCCTCAGTAACCTGGAAACCAATCTCTTCAGAGACAGTCATTTATTCATTTAAACAACTCAAACACGTGTGACACATTGTCAACACACACCAGACACACACACGCACGCACACACACACAGACACACACACACACACACACACACACACACACACACACACACACACACACACACACACACACACACACACACACACACACACACACACACTCACACACACACACACAATATACTATCAGAGTGTGACACACAGCCACAGAAATAGGCACAAATTCCCATTTAGGATTGAAATCTGCCGTCCTTACCCTGTCTGTCTGTTCTGCGGCACTGAGCTGCCCTCTTAGGTGACGTCACATCAACACTTCACAGACAGACTCCGGGGTGAGATTCCTCAGGAGGATGATCTGGGAGGGTTTGATGGATGTTGAACTCACGGCCCACTTCATCAATCTGCAAGACTAAGATGTCTTCTTGAGCATGGCCCATTTGTGTATATTTGCCCCCCCATCCCTCTAACCATTTCCCATCTGTGTATTTATTTTAAAATATGTTATTTTTTACCTGTTTCTACAGCGTCTGAGGGCAAATTCCATTCACCGACCTCCCTCTCTGTGAGAATGTGACCCGACAGACCACTCAGAAAAATGTCCCGTCTCACTTTCAATCCGAGGCCTCTGGTTCTGTACTCCTATTTCTTGGAAATGGAAACGTTATTTAAGCTCCTTATGAATTATTTCCCTCCATAAGGGGTCATACCTGAACATCCTACACTACAGCTGAATAGCCCAAGCTTACTCACTCTTTGCTTTTAACCCAAGCTCCCAGTCCTGGTAACATCCTCCTGAAGCCCCCTGTCCAGTGTGATGACATCCTCCCCATATTCGGGAACCGGAAATGCAGACAATACTCCAAGTGTGGTCTGTCATCGACATCAAAGGCCTTGCTTAAGTTCATGTGGAATAGGCTGATGAATACAAGACTGAAGGTGTTTTTTTTAGATTGGGACAAGAAGGGCGGCGTGGGAGCTAAATTCTGAAGTGTAAAAAAAAAACTTTGTGTACAAGAACGGCGAGACTGCGCAGGACAGCGCGGAGAGTTTAAAAAGATGACCACCCTATACAGTGGGCAGCGGAGTGGGTGGCAGCAGAGTGTAGGGCTTCGGCTCAACGGGCTTAGGCGGTAACGGGAAGAGGCGAGAGCGAGGCACCGACTCTTTTTCTCCCCTTGGCAAATCGGCCCGACGGACGGGGGAACAGCAGGGCACATTAGCTAACCGTTTAAAAAGTTCATCTGCTTAGCGAAGTAAGTGGGTGAGTAGACCTATCTTTCTTTCTTTCATTCCTGTAGAATTAGCTAGCATGTCTGCAGGGTTAGTGCTTTGTTCAGGGTGTCAGATGTGGGAATCCTGGGTGACCTCCAGCCTCCCTGATAGCCACATCTGCACCAGGTGAACCGAGATTCAGCTCCTCGGAGACCGTGTTAGGGATCTGGAGCTGCAGCTTGATGACCTACTGCTTATTAGAGAAAATGAAGAGGTGAAAGACAGGAGCTACAGGGAGGTAGTCATCCCTAGGCTGCAGGGGACAGAAAACTGGGGGACTGTCAGGAGAGGGAAGGGAAATGCCCGGATAGTGGAGAGCACCCCTGTGGCCGCCCCCCTCAGCAACAAGTATATCGTTTCGGATGCTGTTGAGGGGGATGACCTGACAGGGGACGGCCACGGTGACTGGGTCTCTGGCACGGAGTCTGGCGCTGTTGTGCAGGAGAGAAGGAGGGAGAAGAGGAATGCGGTAGTCATAGGGGATTCCATAGTCAGGGGAACAGACAGGAGATTCTGTGCGCCTGGTAGAGATACCCACATGGTGTGCTGCCTCCCAGGTGCCAGGGTACAGGATGTCTCGGATCGGGTCCAGAATATCCTGAAGGGAGAGGGCGAGCAGCCAGCTGTCTTGGTACATGTCGGTACCAATGACATAGAGAGGAAAAGGGAGGAGGTCCTGAAGAGAGATTTCCGGGAGTTAGGAATGAAGCTGAGAAGCCAAACCACCAGGGTAGTAATCTCAGGATTGCTACCTGTGCCATGTGCTAGCGAGGGCAAGAATAGTAGGATCAGGCTCATGAATGCGTGGCTGAGAGACTGGTGCAGGGGGCAGGGCTTCAGATTCTTGGATCATTGGGATCTCTTCTGGGGGAAGTACTACTTATTCAAAAATGACGGGTTACACCTGAACCCGAAGGGGATCAATATCATCGCGGGAATGTTTAATAGAGCTGTTGGGGAGGGTTTAAACTAATTTGGCAGGGGGTGGTAAATCGGAATGATAGAGTGGAGGAGAGGGAATCTATAAATCTAAGATAGTGAGCAGTAAAGATGTCAGGAAGGACAGGCAGGTGATGGGGCAAATTTGCAGCCAGTGGGATGAGTTACAGTGCAATCACAGCAAAAATTACGAAATACTGGACTTAAGGTGTTATACTTAAATACACACAGCATAAGGCATAAGGTCGATGATCTTGTCGTACAGTTACAGATTAGCAGGTATAATTTTGTGGCCATCACTGAAACGTGGCTAAAGGATGCATGTCTCTGAGAGCTGAACGTCCAAGGACACACGTTGTATCGGAAGGATAGGCAGGTAGGCAGAGGGGGTGGCATGGCTTTATTGGTATGAAATGATATTAAATCATTAGAAAGAGGTGACATAGGATCGGAAGATGCAGAATCTTTATGGGTTGAGCTAAGAAATCGCAGGGGTAAAAGGACCCTGATGGCAGATATCTACAGGCCTCCTAACAGCTGCAGTGATGTGGATTACAAATTACAACAGAAAATAGAGAAGGCTTGCCAGAAGGGCAGTGTTATGATAATTGTGGGGGATTTTAACATGCGAGTGGATTGGGAAAATCAGGTCGACACTGGATCTCAAGACAGAGAATTTGTAGAATGTATACGAGATGCCTTTTCAGAACAACTTGTTGTTGAGCCCACTAGAGGATCAGAGATACTGGATTGGATATTGTGTAATGACCCAGAGGTGATTAGAGAGATTGAGGTGAAGGAACTGTTAGGTGACAGTGATCGTAACATGATTGACTTCACTGTGAAATTTGAGAAAGAGAAGCCGAAATCCGATGTGTCGGTATTGCAGAATGTGCAAGACAGATATATTCCAAAAAAGAAAAATTTTTCAATTGGAAAAAGAGAAGTCAAAGCCAAAGTGGCTGACAAGAGAAGTCAAAGCCAAAGTAAAAGCAAAGGAGAGGGCATTCAAAGAAGCAAAAATTAGTGGGAAGATAGAGGATTGGGAAGTTTTTAAAAGCTTACAAAAGGAAACTAAGAATGCCATTAAGAGGGAAAAGATGAACTATGAAAGGAAGCTGGCAAATAATATCAGAGAAGATACTAAAAGCTTTGTCAAGTATATAAAGAATAAAAAACGGGTGAGAGTGGATATTGGACAGATAGAAAATGATGCTGGAGAAATTGTAATGGGAGATAAGGAGATGGCTGAGGAACTGAACGAGTATTTGCATCAGTCCTCACTGAGGAAGATATCAGCAGTATACCGGACACTCAAGGGTGTCAGGGAAGAGAAGTGTGCGCAGTCACAATTACGACAGAGAAAGTACTCAGGAAGCTGAATAGTCTCAGGGTAGATAAATCTCCAGGACCAGACGGAATGCACCCTTGTGTTTTGAAGGAAGTAGCTGTGGAGATCGCGGAGGCATTAGCAATGATCTTTCAAAAGTCAATAGATTCTGGCATGGTTCCGGAGGAGTGGAAGTTTGTAAATGCCACTCTGGTATTTAAGAAAGGGGCAAGGAAGCAAAAAGTAAATTATAGACCTGTTAGATTGAGAAATGGTTGTGAGGTTTCTGGAGTCAATTGTCAAGGATGAGGTTACGGAGTACCTGGAGGCATATGACAAGATAAGCCAAACTCAGCATGGTTTCCTTAAAGGAAAATCCTGCCTGACAAACCCATTGAAATTATTTGAGGAGATTACAAGTAGGCTAGACAAGGGAGATGCAGTGGATGTTGTGTATTTGGATTTTCAGAAGGCTTTTGACAAGGAGCCACACATGAGGCTGCTAAACAAGATAAGAGCCCATGGAATTACGGGAAATTTACATATGTGGATAGAGCGTTGGCTGATTGGCAGGAAACAGAGAGTGGGAATATTAGGATCCCATTCTGGTTGTCTGCCAGTTACCAGTGGTGGTCCACAGGGGTACGTGTTGGGGCCACTTCTTTTTACATTGTATATCAACGATTTGGATTATGAAATAGAAGGCTTTGTGGCTAAGTTTGCTGATGATACAAAGATAAGCGGAGGGGACGGTAGTGCTGAGGAAACAGAGAGTCTGCAGAGAGACTTGGATAGATTGGGAGAATGGTCAAAGAAGTGGCAAATGAAATACAATGTTTAAAAGTGTATGGTCATACACGTTGGTAGAAGAAATAAGCGAGCTGACTATTATTTAAATGGAGAGAGAATTCGAAATTCTGAGATGCAATTGTACTTGGAAGTGCTCGTGCAGGATACCTTAAAGGTTAACCTCCAGGTTGAGTCGGTGGTGAAGAAGGTGAATGTAATATTGGCATTCATTTCTAGAGGAATAGAATATAAGAGCAGGGATGTGATGTTGAGGCACGATAAGGAACTGGTAACACCTCACTTGGAATACTGTGTGCAGTTTTGGGCTCCTTATTTACGAAAGGATGTTCTGACATTGGAGAGGGTTCAGAGAAGATTCACGAGAATGATTCCGGGAATGAGAGAGTTAACATGTGAGGAATGTTTGACCGCTCTTGGACTGTACTCCGTGGAGTTTAGAATGAGGGGGAACCTCACAGAAGCATTTCGAATGTTAAAAGGCATGGACAGAGTGGATGTGGCAAAGTTGTTTCCCATGGTGGGGGAGTCTAGTACGAGAGAGCATGACTTAAGGATTGAAGGGCGCCCATTCAGAACGGAGATGCGAAGAAATTTTTTTAGCCAGAGGGTGGTGAATCTATGAATTTCTTGCGACAGTGGAAGCCAAGTCATTGGGTGTATTTAAGACAGAGATTGATAGGTATGTGAGTAGACAGGGCATCAACGGTCATGGTGAGAGGGTGGGAGAGTGGGACCAAATGGGAGAATGGGAAAATGGATCAGCTCATGATAAAATAACTTCTGCTTTAAAAATCAAACAGGAGAAAATCTACAGATGCTGGTAATGAAAGCTGCACAGGTCCTGATGAAGGGTCTCGCCAGATCTCTCTGACACCTGTCTGGAGAGTGTTATGTTGGGAGGATGTGGGTGGGTCGAGAACGGTAAGCACAGCCTCCGACTATAGGGATGTCCATTTAGGACAGAGATGAGGAGGAATTCCTTTATCCACAGGATAGTGAATCTGCCACAGGCAGCTTTGGAGGCCAAATAATTGAGTATATTTAAAGCAGAGTAACACACACAAATTGTTGGGTGAACAGCAGGCCGGTAAGTTTCAATGGAAACGAGTAAACAGTCGACGGTTCAGACTGAAACAATTCATCAAAACCTGTGTTGCTTAAGGGTTACTGCAAATTCATCCCCTGTCCTAATGAGGGGCTGCGGGGGATGGGGTTGTGGGAAAGGGGACAAAGTCATCCTCATCTGTCATCTTTGCCCCCTCTAGCTTCTCATTACGTCTACACACACAGTTCACCCACGGGGTTACCCCCCCTCCCCCTCCCGGTTCAATCTGCCATTCATCTCTCCCCTACTGGTTCCCATTATCACCTCCTTTACTGTCTCAAACCATCACACTGCCCCACTTCACACTCACGAATGAAAGTGAACATTGGATGACGGGCCTGTTCCTGTGCTGTGCTGTTCTCTGTTCCCAGTTTCGGAGAATGAGAGGAGATCTCATGGAAACACAAAATTCTTTCAGTGGTCAACAGGCAGGAGTGAGGGAGGATGTTTCCCCTGTCTGAGGAGTCAAGGGCCAGGGATCTCTCTGCTCTCCGTCCAGCGGAAAACCCCAGATCCCCGGGGCCGCGCTGCCCGAGTCTCCCCCCGATCCCCGGGGCCGCGCTGTCGGAGTCTCCCCCCGATCCGCGGGGACTCTCTAATTCTCTGCTTCTCCCCACCAGTCTCTGTCACCCTGGATGTGGAAACGGCGCATCCGGATCTCGAGGTGTCTGAGCATCGGAAGAGTGTGAGATATACCGGGACTGGGACCTGGAGGAATCTCCCTGACACTGGGAAGAGATTCACAATCCGGTCTTGTGTGCTGGGATCGGAGGGATTCACATCGGGGACACATTACTGGGAGGTGGAGGTGACGGGGAATCGGGTCTGGTGTCTGGGAGTCGCCGCAGAGTCTGTGGAGAGGAAGAGACCGATTAGTCTGAGTCCGGAGACCGGATTCTGGATCATCGGGCGGGATGGTGACGTGTTACATCGGGATTATGACGTGTTCGGTGATCTCTCCTCTCCCGAGTCCCGTCTCGCTGCCGGTCCCATCCCCGGGAGGGTGGGAGTTTATCTCATTTACGAGTCCGGGACAGTTTCATTTTACAACGCGGAGACCAAGTCCCATCTCCACACCTTCACTGGGAATAAATTTACGGGGAAACTTTATCCTTTCTTCCGGACTGTGGATAGAAACCAGTGGCTGAGAATCTGATTGATATATGGAGAAAAATTAATCCAAGAGAAAGAGATTATTCATTTTATTCAAATAGACATAAAACTTAGATGGAGATTTAATACAATTTTATTATAACGTCAAGATTTTTGTCATTTTATGAAAAAACAGATTCAATTTTTTTTGGATACAAATTTACATTCAGTTGAGGATAAAATTGTATTATAGGAAGCGATGAAAGCATATTTAAGGGGTCAGGTTATAAGTTATACATCTAAAATTAAGAAGGAAAATTGGGAAAAGATATCATAAAGTTATATCTCAAAGATATATGACAGAAGAAAAACAAAGACAAGTTGTTAATAAAAAACTACAATATAATACACTCCAGGCTTATCGTACAGAAAAAGTAATTATGAGAACTAAACAGAAATATGACGAATTAGGTGAAAGATCACATAAAATTCTTGCTTGGCAGTTGAAAACAGAACAGGCTTTTAAAACAATAAATGCAATTAGAACAAGTGTAAATAAGGTTGCTGATAAACCTTTAGAAATTAATGAAACTTTATTTTTTTTATATACTGAACTATATCAATCAGATTCACAAAATAAGATTACTGAGATAGATAAATTTTTATCACAAGTAACCCTTCCAAAATTTAATTTGGACGAACAGAAAGGATTAGATATGCCCTTTACATTAAAAGAGGTTGAAGAAGCTTTAGGATCACTTGAGAGTAACAAATCCCCAGAAGAAGATGGTTTTCCTCCTGAATTTTATAAAAAAAAAAATAAAGATATATTAATTCCTCCCTTTATGGAATTAATATACCAAATGGATAGAATTCATAAACTCCCACAATCTTTTTTAACAGCAATCATAACTGTATTGCCAAAAAAAAGAGATCCTCTAAAACCAACATCATATAGGCCTATTTCTTTGTTGAATGCAGATTATAAGGTAATAGCAAAAATTTTATCCAATAGGTTATCTAAATATTTACCAAAATTAATACATATGGATCGAACAGATTTTTATTAAAAACAGACAATCAATGGATAATCTAACCTGGTTACTTAGTATAATTCATCTGGCACAAAAAAGACAGGAAATGAGTGTGGCATTTGCTTTGGATGCAGAAAAAGCATTTGATAGATTGGAATGGGATTTTTTGTTTACGGTATTTGAAAAATATGAGCTAGGAAAATCTTTTATACAATGGATTAAAACCTTAAATTCTAATCCTCAAGCTAAAGTAGTTACAAATGCTCAGATTTCAACACCATTTTGCTTAACGAGGTCAGCTGGACAAGGCTGCACGTTATCACCTGCTTTATTTGTATTGGCAAAAGAACCATTAGCTGAATTAATTAGAACAGATTCAGATATTGGCGGTTTTAGAGTTAATCAAGAAGAACATAAGATTAATTTATTTGCTGATGATGTTTTGATTTATTTAACAAACCCATTACAGTCTTTGCAAAGATTATCTTTTAAATTGGAAGAATACGGGAAAGTAACAGGGTATAAATTAAATTGGGATAAAAGTGAAATTACCAATTATAATCAATGTCGATTAGTAACTCAATTTCGATGGTCAATAAATGGGATAAAATATTTAGGTATCAGATTTGACAATGATGTAAAAAAATTATATAAACAAAATTATTTGCCATTATTAAAAAAAATAAAAGAGGATCTTGATAAATGGATGATGTTACCAATAACATTAATAGGTAGAGTTAATGCTGTAAAAATGAATATATTCCATAGATTGCAATATTTATTCCAAACTTTACCAATACAATTACCGCGGAAGTTTTTTCAAGAACTAAATAAATATGTAAGGAAATTTCTTTGGAAAGGAAAGATGTCAAGAATATCATTAGAAAAATTGAGATGTAAATTTGATTTAGGAGGGTTACAACTTCCAAATTTTAAGAATTATGATAAAGCAAATCAACTTAGATTTATTGCATCTTTTTTTGATAAAAAAACCCAGCATGGATTAGAATAAAATTAGATAAGATAGGAGAAAACATACCAGAAGATTTTACATATAAATGAGAATCCAAATTGATACGGGAAAAAAAGAATCTCCTATATTAAGACACATGATTGATTTATGGAATAAGGTAAATATGGACGATAAGATAAAGAAATCTTTGTTAGCAAAAACAAACATTAATTCAAAATAGGCTTATTCCTTTTACAATGGATAATAAACTTTAACATAATTGGTTCCAAAAGCGGATTAAATATATACGTAATTGTTTTGAAGGAGGTATATTGATGTCGTTTGATCAATGAAAAAATAAATATAAAATATCAAACAACACTCTTTTCTCTTATTTTCAATTAAAGGACAATTTACGAGAAAAGCTGTGTCAAACAATGTTGATGCCAAAACTTAGTGAAATAGAAATATTAATTCAAAAAGGAAAAAATTTAAAAAATTACATCTTGTATGTACAATTTGATTCAAAAACAGACTGAAACTGGAATTCATAAATCAAGACAAAAATGGGAAACTGATTTGAATGTTAAAATTGTTGGAAAAAGTTGGTCAAGATTATGTTCTGATAGTATGATAAATACAATAAATGCTCAAATTAGATTAATACAATATAATTTTTTCATCAATTATATATAACACCACAGAAAATAAATAGATTAAATTCAAATATGTCTGACCAATGCTTTCGATGTAATCAAGAAATTGGTACTTTTTTACATTCTACCGGGTCTTGTTTTAAAATTCAACCATTTTCGATATATCTGACTTTTATTGGAACAAAGTACTGGAGTTCAACTCCCAAATAGTCCAATATTATTTTTATTAGGAGATATTGCTGGGACAATACCGAAAACTAAATTGAATAAGTATCAGAAAAAAATTATAAATATTGCATTGGCAGTAGCTAAAAAAGTTATCGCAATTACTTGGAAATCTGAGTTATATTTAACTATGGGTCATTGGAATAATGAAATATATAGTTGTATTCCCCTTGAAAAAATTACATATAATCTAAGAAATGAATATGATATATTTTTCAAAATTTGGCTCCCATACCTACAAAAGATGGGATTAAATATATAGGTACTTTGAAGATAAATTATAATGTAATTGGGGAAGGTAAGAATAAATATTAAAATTATTTTGAACTCCATGGAGCATGTGGATATCCTTCAATATCACATAAAAACTCACATTTCTCCCAATTTGCTTCCTGTTCCGTTATAAATCCAAATCCAAACTCAGAAAGACAGGAAGGCTGACTGACGATCACATAAACTAATCACCCTCCGAGTTCCCATTTGACCGACAGGCACTATAGCCAACGACAGCGGAGTCACTGCTACATCTGAGCTAGGATAGGCTGGAGGAAATCGGCCCATGATCTGCCCCTCCTCTTCCGCTCCATCGCCATGGCAGAGATCAGCGAGTCGCTTCTGTCGGTGTCGCCGGCCTCGGCGCCCACAAGGACGCGTGTGATTCCCCTTCGCGCCTCGGTGGGTCTGTTTCGGGGACGTCTGTGGTGGCTGACGAAACATGCTTTGACAGGGAGCGAGCGAGGACCAATGACTACAACTCCCAGAAGGCCCCACTGATGACGTTCTGATGTTGTTGAGGGGTAAGGTATAAAAGCAAAATGGAGGAAAATGTAATGCATTACGTTTTCTGTACTATGTCGTGCCTTCAATAAAAAAATAAATTAAAGAGAGATTCCAGCGAGAAATAGATAGAACATAGTACAGGCGCTTCGGCAGACAATGTTGTGCCGACCCTTAAAATCTGCCTCCCTAAGCTTAAATTCCTCCATATACCTGTCTAATAGACACTTAAACTTCACTAGTGTATCTGACTCCACCACTGACTCGGGCAGTGCATTCCATGCACCACCACCCTCTGAGTATAAAATCTTCCTCTAATATCCCCCTTGAACATCCCTCCCCTTACCTTAAAGCCATGTCCTCTTGAATTGAGCAGTGGTGCCCTGGGGAAGAGGCGCTGGCTGTCCACTCTATCTATTCCCCTTAATATCAACTATACCTCTATCATTTCTCCTCTCATCAGCCTTCTCTCCAGAGAGGAAAGCCCTAGCTCCCTTAATCTCTGATCATAATCCATACTCTCTAAACCAGGCAGCATTCTGGTAAATCTCCTCTGTGCACTTTCCAGTGCTTCCACATCCTTCTTATAGCGAGATGACCAGAACTGGACAGAGTACTCCGTGTGTGTTTATAGAGCTGCATCATAACATCGCGATTCTTAAACTCTATCCCTCGACTTATGAAAGCGAACACCCCATAAGCTTTCTTAACTAATCTGTCTACCTCTGAGGCAACTTTCAGGGATCTATGGACATGCAGCCCCAGATCCCTCTGATTCTCCACACTTCCAAATATCCTGCCATTTACTTTGTACTCTGCCTTGGAGTTTGTCCTTCCAAAGTGTACCACCTCACACTTCTCCAGGTTGAACTCTATCTGCCACTTCTCAGCCCACTCCTGGATCCTATCAATGTCTCTCTGCAATCTTTGACAATCCTCTTCACTATCCACAACACCATCAACCTTTGTGTCTTCTGCAAACTTGCCAACTCAGCCTTCTACCCCCACATCCAGGTCGTTAATAAAAATCACGAAACGTTGGGATCCCAGAATTGATCCTTGTGGGACACCACTAGTCACAGCCCTCCAATCTGAATGTACTTCCTCCACCACAACTCTCTGCTTTCTGCAGGCAAGCCAATTCTGAGTCCACCTTGTCAAACATCCCTGGTTCCCATGCCTTCTGACTTTATGAATAAGCCTACCGTGTGGAACCTTATCAAATGCATTACTAAATTCCATGTAGATCACATCCACTGCAATACTCTCATCTATACGCCTGGTCACCTCTTAAAAGAACTCGATCAGGTTTGTTAGACACGATCTGCCCTTCAGAAAGCCATGCTGACTCACTGATCAGACCATGACTATCTAAATGCTATCTTTGTGAATCTTTTCCAACAGCTTTCCCACCACAGATGTAAGGCTCAATGGTCTATAATTATCCTGACTATCCCTACTACCCTTTTTGAACATGGGGACAACATTCTCCTCCCTCCAATCCTCCAGTACCATTCCCGTGGACAATGAGGACAAAATGATCCTAGCCAGAGGCTCAGCAATCTATTTCCTCGCCTCGGATGCAGAACTGGGAAGTGGCAGAGGGAGTTCAACACAGATGAAGAGGTTCACTTCTGCAGGTCAAATTTGAACACAGAATATAATATTAATGGTAAAACTCTTGGCAGTGTGGAGGGTCAGAGAGATCTTGGGGTCCATGTCCATACGGCACTCAAAGCTGCTGTGGAGGTTGTCAGTGTTTTTAGGAAGGCGTCTGGTGTGATGGCCTTCATCAACCGTGGGATTGAGTTCAAGAGCTGTGAGGTGATGTTGAAGCTATATCTCTTCTAACCTGTACATAAGTAATTGTAATAAGATGATGAGAGGCTTTGACCATGTGGATAGCCAGAGGCATTTTCCCAGGCTTGAAGTGACTAACACAAGGGGACGTAGTTTTAAGCTGCTTGGAAGTCGGTACTGAGGGAATGTCAGGGGGAAGTTTCTTACACAGAGAGTGGTGGGTGCATGCAATGCACTGCCTGCAGCGATGGTGGAGGTAGATACAATAGGATATTTTAAGAGACTCTTAGATAGGTTCATGGAGCTTAGAAACATAGAGGGATATACGATCAGGAAATCCTAGGCAGTCTCTAGAGCAGGTTACATGGTCGGTACAACATTGTGGGCTGAAGAGCCTGCAATGTGCTGTAGATTTCTGTGTTCTGTGTCAAAGACAGGCAGAGGGATTAGTTTAAATGGACAGGAGGACAGCATGGAAAGGTTGGGCCGGAGGGCCTGTGTTATTGCCGTCAGTGAGGGGTTCTGTCCCAACCATCGACTCTATTCCACTCAACAGATGCTGCCTGACTTGACAACGTTCTTGAAAAGTTGTATTCAGTTCCGCTTAGCATTCTGTACAAAGGATGTTTTGCAAGAGTGCAGAGGAGATTCATCATGATTAAGGGGGCTTGTGTTCATAAGTACATAAGGCATAGGAACAGAATTAGGCCATTCAGCCCATTGAGTCAGCCACCTTTCCATCATGGCTGATCCCAGATCGCACTCAATTCCAGATATCTGACCTCCCACCACAGGAAATACCTTCTCCACATCCACCTTATCCAGTCCTTTCAACATTCGGTAGGTTTCAATGAGAGGCCCCAGCATTTGCTGAGTTCCAGTGAACACAGGGTCAAAGCTGCCAAGTGATCCTCATATTTTAACCCCTTCATTCCCGAAATCATCGTAGTGAACCACCTCTGGATTCTCTCCAATGACAACACATCCTGTCTGAGATATGGGGCCCAACACTGTTGACAATACTCCAAGTGTGGCCTGACTTGTGTCTTATAAATGTTTAAAGGAGATTTGCGTTTCAAGTTCTGTTTTTCATTCCCATAGTGGTGGGTGTCTGGATTGAATAACCGTTGGTGGTGTAGGCAGATGTGATAGAGGCTATTAGATACCACGTGAATGTGAGGAGAATGGAGGGACGTGTTCCTTGTGTAGGCAGAAGGGATTGGTTTAGTAAGGCATGAAGTGACCAGTTCAACTGATTCAGAACAACACAGTGAGCAGAAGGGCCTGTTCAAGGACAAGTACAGCAAGCAGAGCAGGTAAACTGGATAAAGTGATCCCACTCAGAGAACAGACTGTGACGTCAGTGGATATATGCCGGCATCACAGTTCTCTCACCAAAGATACTTCACTGCTGGATGAAATGAAATTTGTGATGTTTATAACCAATGTGGTGAATTGTACTGATCAGACATCTCATCCCGCTGAGGAAATTAAAATTATCACATTCTACTTGTGATGATAAGTAATGGGATTGAAATATAGATGTGAAATGCAAGAAGCCTGATTTTACATGGTCAACACTTTAAGCAGACTATTTCTGATTTGTCAGGTTCTTCCAATGTTATATCTGTTCAGGAAGCCTGCACATTTTAAGTTTTATTCCTGTGCAGTATTATTTTGTCGTTTGGCTTGACAGTTTAGTTGGTAGAGGGGTGGTGTTGTCAGTTTTATAAGGAAAGAGGCAGAGTATAGTGTTGTGAATGGGAATAAAATGTATCATGAACTTGTAGAAAATCTTGATTCAACAGGTATGTGTGTAAATTTCTTTTGTGAAAATATTAACTTTCTGAATCATATTTGGAGGTTTGGCCATCTACTCTTCTCATGGAAAATGGTTGTAGTAATTCCCATTCTAAAACCTGGATCTCCCCCACTGATCCTCCTTGTAGGCCAATATCATTAAAGTCTCATTTATGTAACCTTTTGGAATGTATGGTAATCGTGTGTTTGAATTATATTTTCGCTAAAAGAGGTAATTTCACGTTTTATCAGAGGGGTATTTGGAACGGTAGAATAAGACCATAAGACGAAGGAGCAGAAGTCGGTCTTCGGCCCATCGAGTCTGCTCGGCCATTTTATCATGAGCTGATCCATTCTCCCATTTAGTCCCACTCCCCCGCCTTCTCACTATGACCTTTGATATCCCGGCTACTCAGATACCTAGCAATCTCTGCCTGAAATAACATTGGAATCTGTTTGGGTTTGGAAGATCGTATTAGGAAAATACAGTTAAATAAAGATGCTGTAATAGCAATATATTTGATATTGAAAAGGCAAATAATATTTATTGAAGGATGGACTTTTGATTAATTTTTGGAAATGCAATTGAGAGGGCTATTGTACAATTTTTTCTGATTGTTTCTATTTGTGCGTCTTGTAAAGGCCTGGATGGGCAAGTATGACATTGAATTCATTTTTATATTTGGAAGATGGTATTAGTAAAGCCAGTTAAATATAGATGTTGTAACAGCAGTATTTTTACTATTCAAAAGGCAGATGGTATTTATGGAAGGAAAAAAATATGAGTGTGCAAATGAAGATGGAGGGGACGTTATTTCCTTTAGTGTTGGAATGAAGGGGGATTTTGCAGATTTAGATAAAATTATGAGTGTCGTTGACAGGGTCAATGCAGGGAGGATTTTTCCTCTGAGGTTGGGTGAGATGGGAACTGGAGGTCGCAGTTTAAGGGTGAAAGGTGAAATATTTAAGAGGAACCTGAGTGGGAAATCCTTCACTCAGAGGGTGGTGTGGGTGTGGGAAGAGCTGCCAGTGGAAGTTATGGATTTCACTGCAGAGAAGTTTGGATCAGTACATGGACGGGAGGGGTATTGAGGGCACTGGTCCAGCTGCGGTTATGGGACTCGGCAGAATAACAGTTCGGTACGGACTGAATGGGGAAAAGGGTTTACTTGTTTGTTATAGTGCTCTCTGACTCCAAATAAAGTGTCGATGAAGGGGAATTGGTTGGGGCTGTTGTAAGGAAGCAAACAATGTGCTTTCAGAATTTCCTGCAGGGGACAGAAGTGAGATGATACTGGACATCCATGGTCAAAGTGTGGCGATCAGAGCCAGAGATTGTAAAGCTGTTGAAAACAAACAAACACACACACACACACACACTCCCTTCAACTTCACATTGGCATTCACCCCACTTCCCAAAAGTATCTCAAACTCTCCCCACTCCTGCCCCCATTTTCACCCCTTCCCACTTTTGCAACCTCTGCTTCCCCGTTCCCTCACCATCTATTTCTCTCCATCTCTTGTCTCCCACTGCCTCATCCTTTCTTTTCCTCCTCTTACCTCACCTATTTCCCTCTCTTCCACACTCTCTCTCTCTGCTCTCTTCATCCGTTCCCTTCCCCACTGACACACCGTTGTCCTCAGGCACATTCCTCCCTACCCTACCCACTCATTCCCTCCTCCTTTACCTTATTGTCTCTTTCTCCCTTTCTACCCAATGCTTCACCTGCCTCTCGCCTTCACACCAATTCCTCCTTTACTGCAGCTCGTTTTCCCGGCCACCCCCCCCCCCCCGACCTCGCGTCCCCACATTCCCCACCCCATACTGTGATGACGGTTGACTCGCACAGTGAATTTTCTGATGTTGTGCAATTCTTCATTTTTTGGACAGTGACGATGTTCTCTCAGAAAATGAAGGCCTGTGGTTTCCGGGAGAGGTCAGCTTGTTCCCTTTTTATGTGCTACAGAATAGGCGGGGGAAGAGAGTGTGGAGGAGAGAGAGAGAGAGAGAGAGAGAGAGAGAGAGAGAGAGAGAGAGAGAGAGAGAGAGAGAGAGAGAGAGAGAGAGAGAGAGAGAGAGAGAGAGAGAGAGAGAGAGACTGACTAAATATATATAGCCTTTCTTCTTTCTTCTTGTCCCTCTGGGTTCTCCATGTTCCCTGTGGACAGGTGGAAACCCCTCACTGTGAAGAGTAAAGGAAGTGGGGTATGCTTCATGGTCAACAATGCTTGATACAACCTCCAGAAAATGCATGTGCTCCAATCCTTTGTTGCCCAGATGTGGAGCAGCTGTTTAGACCCTACTGGCTGCCCAGGGAGTTCACGGTGTTTTCATCACAGCAGTGTACATTCCGCCCCAGGCTGATACTGACCGGGCTCTCAAGGAACTGTACGAAACCCTCTGCACGCTGAAGACTGCCCACCCAGATGCTGCCTTCATTGTCGCCCTGACTTTAATCCAGCATCGCTGACTGAAGTCCCTCCGAAGTGTTGTCAGCACATCCAGGTGAGCGCTCGGGGAGCTGGCACACTCGACCTTTCCATAACGCTTACAAAGTACTCCTCCGACCACACTTCAACAATCAGATCACTCTCTGATCCGGCTTCTGCCGATGTACAGGCAAAAGCTGAAACAAGAGGCGGCCACCGGTGATACGTCCACTGTTGGTCCGACCAATCGGACTTCATGTTACAGGACCGCTTGGATGACATCAATTGGATTGTCTTCCATGATGAGGATGTGACCAAGTTCATGATGGGGTCACGTGCTTCATCTGAAAGTGCATCGAGAATGTTGTTCTCCAGAAATCGGTCAATGTCGTTTCGTTATCGTTACCTATAACTTGGGCACAAAAACAGCCACACCAAAAATCCCAGTTAAATTATATTTTGATCCTTCTGTGAAATGGTTAACATATCACAATAAATTTCCTTAATATACCAATGAACTAACAGATTCTCAGGCATAACAAAATCCTGAGACTTTATTAAATCGTCTATCCCAAATTCAATAAAGGCATTTAAAAAACAAGTTGGGGTTACCGGGAATGCCACGGTGGAACATATTGCATAATTGAACGAACCCACATTCCCAGCGTAATAAGAACCCAAACACCCAAAACTATAACACTCTTCTTGTGATGTTCCCAACTGTCCTCCGACACACCTCCAACAGGATGATCATTTATTTGCTCCTTCAAATGTATCCAGTACGTTAACATTAAATTCATTCTCCGCAAGATCAATCAGTAAACCTGAACCAGGAGACGACCTGACTGCACCGTAACAGAATCTTAAAGCCTGTGCTTGTCTCACAGCCAAACATTTGAAAGTTGGAGATGAAGCTGATCCATGAGCCACAAAATCAAGACAAGATCTAATGAAACAAATGTAAATGGTCAGCAGAGATTTTCATGTCGCTCTCGAGGAATATCCACAGAGACACAGTGAATATTTATTGCTCCTTTATATTTATCAATTATTTTACTGACACGGTGCTTCCATGTCAGCTGATTGTGCATCCACCTGTCTGGGAATCTCACGACTGACACGTCTTCAAGTGTTTGATCAGACGATTTCAAATTACGCGCAGGTCTATTAATCCTGTTTATAAAACACGTGACTTGTGTTTTTTGCCACCGAAAGCTTAAGTCCCATCTATTTGCCAACTGATTAATTGTTAATGGCCTCCTACATACAGTTAGTTTAACATTTCTACCTCTAATCCATAAACCTCCATCATCTGTAAATAGTAATTCACCCACCCCTGCACCTATCTCAGAGAAAATATTATTAATTATAATAAGAAATGAAAAATACTGCCTTGTGGTATCCCAATCTCTATCTCAGAAACCCGTGTATAACTTGCCCACCGGCACCTGCACAAGGAATCTGAATTTTAAAAATCTCATAAAACTTTACAGTCGAACTTCCAGAAAATAATCATAAGGACTATATAAAAGCTGAGGAAATGGCATATAAACAGCAAAAGTGAGTGGGATGTTGGATCATCGGGATGATTTTAAAGTTCAGCAAAAGGCAACTAAGAAGCCATAAGAATGGTAAAGGTGAAACACGAGAGCCAACTCGCCAATAATATAAAACAGGATACTATTTTTTCAGCTACATATGTAGTGAAAGGGAGATGAGAGCTGATGTTGGACCACTGGAAAATGATACCGGTGAGGTAGTAATGGAGGACAAAAAATGGCAGAGAAACTTAGTGAATACTTTGCATCATTCTTCACTGTGGAAGACACAGAAGGAGCGAGTGCCTTTGCTATTACAAAGGAAAAAAGCGTGTGACTAACTCAAAGGTCTGAAGGTGGACAAGTCACCTGGAACAGATGGACGACAACCCAGAGTCCTGAGAAAAGCTTTTGAAGAGATACAGATGCATTGGTCACGGTCTTTCAAGGATCACTTGATTCTGGCATGATCCCGGAGGATCGGAAAGTAGAAAATTGCACTCTTTACGAAGGGAGGAAGGCAAAAGAAAGGAATTTCTAGGGAAAGTATTGTAATCATTTAACGAGGATGAGTTTCCGAGGCACTTGGAGACTGATGATAAAACCAGTCAATGTCAGCATGGTTTCTGTAAAAGGAAATCGTGCCTGACAAACCGGTTAGAGGTCAGTGAGGAAGTGAAAAGGAGGATGGACAAATGAGAGGCAGTTGATATCATTTACATGGATTTTCAGAAGGCCTTTGATAAGGTACCACACATGAGGTTGCCGAGAAAGATAAAATCCTATGTTGTTACAGGAAAGATACTGGCATGGACAGAGGGATGTCTGACAGGCGGGAGGCAGCGGGTGGGAATAAAAGGGGTCGTTTCAGGCTGGCTGCCAGTGACTAGTGTTCCTCAGGGTCAGTATTGGGACCGCGACTCTTCACATTGTGTGTCAGTGATTCAGATAATGGGTTTTAGCAAAGTTTGCGGATGATACAAAGGTAAGTGGAGGGGAAGGTCATGCTGAGGAAGCAATGCGATTGCAGCAGGATTTAGACAAATTGGAGGTATGGGCAACAAAAGTGGCAGATTGAATACGGTGTTGAGAAATGTATGTTAATGCATTTTGGTCAAAGGAATAATAGTGCCGACTATTATTTAAATGGGGAGAAAATTCAAACATCAGAGGTGCAGGGGGGCTTAGGAGTTCTCGTGCAAGAGTCCGAGAAGGTTATTTCACAGGGTGAGTCTGTGGTAAAGAATCAAAATACGATGTTGGCTTTTTTTTAAGGGAATAGAATATTTTAATTAGGAAAATAATCCTGAGCCTTTATAGGACACAGGTTAGGTTGTATTTTGAGTTTTGTCAACATTTTGGGTCACATACCTCATAAAGGAAGGGGGATCTCATTGCAACCCACCTCCGACTGTTGAAGGGACGAGGTAGGGTGAATCTGGAGAGGTTGCTTCATATGGTGGGGCATCCAGACTGGAAGGCACAGCCTCAATATTGAGGGGAGATGTTTTTGAACAGAGGTAAGCAGGAATATTTTGAGCCAGAGAGTAGTGATACAGTGGAATACCCTGCCACGGGCTGCGGTGGAAGCTGTCTGTGGGTGTATTTATGGCGGAAGCTGATCATTTCCTGATCAATCAGGCCATCAAAGGATATGGCGAGAAGGCAGGTGTATGGGGTGGAGTGGGACTCGGGATCTGCGATGATAGAATGGCAAAGCAGAATCGATGGGCTGAACGGCCAAATTCTGCTCTTATTCCTTACGGTCTTTCCAAGATTCAATGTGACCTCCCTTTTCCATTCAGCACCGCCCTCACTTCTTCCCTTTGAACTGCCTCAGTGCGGGTGGACTTCAGGAACGAATCTACGGTGTTTCTGTTCTGTTGACGGACGCGGTGAGCGAGTTAAAATTAATAGATCGATGATTCGCATCTCGTGTTGATTTCACTCTCCGCACATTTATATTTTCAGGGACATTACTCTTGACACTGATCCCGGGACCCATTCTGATTACAGAACCGGAGCGGAACCAGAGCGGTTCTCAGACACTTGTTTTCATCTCAGGTCCAGAAGAAAGGATAACGTTTTTCCGTGAATCTGTGCTCAGTGAAGGTGTGCAGATGGGACTTGGTCACCGCATTGTAAAATTAAATTGTCCCAGACTTGTAAGTGAGATAAACTCCACCCTCTCTGGGATGGGACCAACAGGGAGACGGGGATCAGGGGAGGTGGCAACACTGAACAAGTCATAATTCCGCCTGACCACGTCATAACCCTGTCCGATGACCCAGATCAGCGAGATCCTGGCGTCTGTGTCCACAGGACACTCGAAGCTGCTGCGTAGGTTGACAGCATTGTTAAGAAGGCGTATGGCGTAATGGACTTCATCAACTGTTGGATTGATTTCAAGAGCTGTGAAGTGATTTTACAGAGAAACAACGCCTTAGTTAGACCCCGCCTGGAGTACTGTGTCCAAGTCTGGTCACCTCACTACAGGAAGGATGTGGATACTATAGAGTGAATGCAGAGGAGATTTACAAGGGTGCTGCCTGGATTGGAGAGCATGCCTTATGATAATAGGCAGAGTGAACTTGGTCTTAACTCTCTGGAGCGCCGGAGGGTGAGAGGTGACCTGATACACGTGTATAAAATGATGAGAGGCACTGATTGTGTGGATCGCCAGAGGCTATTTCCCAGGACTGAAATGGCTAACACGAGGGAGCACAGTTTTAAGGTGCTTGGAAGTAGGTACAAAGGGGGTGTCAGAGGTAAGCGTTTCACACAGAAAGTGGTGAGTGCATTGAATGCTTTGAGAAGATGTCAGAGGTGGATAGAATAGGGTCTTTAAAGAGACTCTTAGTTAGGTACATGGAGCTTAGAAAAATAGAGGCCTATGCGATAGGGAAGTTCTTGGCAGTTTCTAGAGTATGTTACATGGTCAGCACATCATTGTGGGCCGAAAGGCCTGTAATGTGCTGTAGTTTCCATGTTCACTGCTAACGGCAAGATGCCGAACAGTGTTGTGGATCAGTGAGATCTTAGGATGCAAGTTCACAGCTCGTTGGATGTGGCGAAACATTTCGATTAGGTGGTGAAGGAGGCTTATAGAATACCGGCTTTTATTCGTGAAACGCCGAGTTCAAAAGCCAGGAGGTTATATTGTAATTTATAACACTCTGGTCAGACCATGTCCGGAGTATTTATCTGAGGCTTCTGTCGTGTACATCTGGACAGTTCGGACGCAACATCCATGGTCGACCATCTCCGATGGAGGACTCGCAAACTCGCATTGAGAAATAGACAAATGACCAATGTCCCAGCACCCGACCCTGCGGTACACCACTTGTTCAAAGCTTCCCTCAGAACAGAGATGAGGAGGAATTTCTTCAGAGTGGGGTGGTGAATGTGAGGCATTAATTGCCCTAATTCCTGTTATCGCTGGTTGCCGGCCTCTGCGTCCACAACGACATCTATTCCAACGGATGTTTGTGATGGCTGAGGAATAGTGTTGAAGCAGGGAGCGAGTGAGAAGCTGAGACATTTGGACTACAACTACCAGATGCCCCGCGGCCCCACAGTTTCGGCAGCTGAAGCTGGTGCCGGATGGGAGCTGTAGTTCCGATGAAAATCGGGTGTTCGTGACTTATGTGCAACCATTCTATCATTGAACTCTTTGTGTCATTTGTCACCCTTTACGAAACCCGACAATTACATCGTGACAATGGGGCCTGTGGTGACGGAGGGGAGAATCTGTGGTGCATCATGCTCAGTTTCGGGGTCAGTGCCCAGTCACAATCGAGTCTCCTTTTGACTCCCGTCCTCCCCCACCGGCAACAAAAGTCGTGAGTCTTCACTGCGAATTCCAGGTTAATCACGTCCTTTCCGAGGCGGCCGGCCAGAGTTGCACAGTTCTCCAGCCGTGGTCTCACCGATATAGAACAATGACAGCAGGGGAACAGGCCCTTCTGCTCACTGTGTTGTTCTGAACCAATTGACCCGGTCACTTTATGTCTCACTAAACCAGCCCTCTCTGCCTACCATTCTCCAACCATTCACGTGGTATCTAATAGCCTCTACCACATCTGCCTCCACCACCTCCCCTGGAATTCCTTCCAGACACCATCACTATGAGTCCAAAAAAAAAAACAAAAGTTGCAACACACATCTACTTTAAACATTCAGAGCCGAGTTGAACATTACAGTCTAATATAAGGTGTTTGCTTTACAGCAGCAGTGTCATGAAAAGAGAGGGAAAATGCACTAAATTACAAAAAACATAAACATTGCAAAAAGGATCAGTGAAGTACTGTTCCCCGTTTCTACTGAAGTGCGTGTCGTCTGGTAGTAGACATTTCCTACTTAGAGACACAATACCGGCCGTCCACTCTGTCTGTGCTTCTCAGGTACCCATAAACATCTGTAGGGTTTCCCACAGCCTCCCCCGTACAGAGCAAATCTCCCTAGACTGTCCAGTCTTACTTTATCCAGGCAGCATCTTTTTAAGCGTCTTCTAATTACCATCCAATGCTTCTGAATTATTTCAATATTAGAATGCAATTCTCCAGATGCCGGTAAAATGGAGATTTATAGAGTTGCAACATAACTGCCTGACACCGGAACCACTATCTGGGAGTTATGAACTCGGATTCCCTCTGTACATCAGCCCATGGATACAGAAGCAAAGGGTTAGCGTTGAGCTTTTATCAGGCGCTAGTCATGCTGTACTTGGTATCGTCAGCATTTTTGTGCCCCGTATCTCAGAAAGGAAGTGTTGTCCTCTCAGAGAGTTCAGAGGAATTTCACCAGGGTGATTCCGGGAATGAAAGGGAAGCATCTGGCGGCATAGCGACTGTACTTACTGGAATTCAGAAGAATGCGGGGCTATCTCATTGAAACCTACCGAGTGTTGAATGGACCAGATAGGGTGGATGTGGAGGGGATGTTTCCTCTGGTGAGCGCATCCAGCACTAGAGGGCGCAGTCTCAAAATTGAGGCGCAACCTTTCAGTACTTTTCTTGTTTTTACTGACTGTGTCTCAGGAGACAGCTTATCCACTGATGTCTACTGCAAACCCACGGACTCTCAAAGCTGCCAGGGTTATAACTATTCCCATCCTGTTATCTGTAAAATCGCGATGCATTTCTCTCAATTCCCCCGTCCCCAGCACATCTGATGTCAGGATGAGTGTTTTTATTCCAGAGCGAAGGAGATGTCCTCCTTTTTCAAGAAAGAGGCTCCCCTTCCTCCACCATCAACGCTGCCATTAACCGCATCTCTTACATATCGTGCACGTCTGCTCTGACCCCATCCTCCCGCCACCCTACCCGGGATAGGTTTCACCACCCCAACAGCTTCCGCCACCAGGACATAAATCAGACCCTCTCACTGATCTCCTTCCTGGGGTTTATCCTGGGAAACAGAACAAATGCACCACCCGCCCCGACATCTCCTCCCTCTTTACCATTCTCGACCACAAACATTCCTTCCAGGTGAGGCGACGCTTCACTGGTGAGGCTGTAGGGATGGTGTACTGTGTCCGGTGCTCCTGCTGTTCCTCCTGTTTAACGCTGAGACCCGACGGAAGTTGGAAGACATGGTCATGCCTGCCCATAGCCTGCCATCTCGGTCAACTGGCCCATCTGGTCATCTGGTTCACATCTGGCCCATCTGGGTCATCTGTGCCATCTGGCCCATCTGGGTCATTTGGATGACATCTGGGTCACATCTGGCCCATTTGGGTCATTTGGATGACATCTGGGTTACTTCTGAGTCTGTTGAGACTCAGTTTTCTGCAAAGGAACAAAAAGCTCCTGAATTAAACTAAATGAAGCGGTCTGGATCCTGATTTGTGCCCTGTGACTGGCCTCTCAATGAGCTTGTGGGAGACCCGGACTGGGATGAGCAGTGACATCGGCGGGTTGCAACAGTCGTAGATCGACCCCACACTGAAGAACAACCTGAACCAGGCCTGGAATTGTTCGGCGGGTGGGGGATGGTGTGAAATACGGAAAGGAACCGCAGAGGCTGCGTGAGCTTCTGATGATTGAAAACATTTTCTGGACGGACTGCTTTGTATTCTGTGATATTTCATTACAACCCCCGGGGAGGTTTTCTTTGTTAAATAAATTCCAAGCTGTGAACTAGATCTCCACTTTGCTCTGTGAGCTCCGCCCCGATGCTGTCTGGCGTGGAATGAAATCAGCTTAAATATTTCTCAGAACAAAAGGACCCTATTCCACTGAACTCGGCCAAATCCTTTAATTGCTTTCTGAAATCACTTCTCTCAATACTTCCAGTCGCAGAGAACCAGGGTGAAATTTGAGTAAGCTTGGTGAAAGGAGAAAGTAAGGAGGCAGGAGAGACTATGGTTGCTCGGCGGATAGGTCGCCTCGGGACTGACCTGTGCCAATTTAACCCGTCCCGTGCCGAATGTTCTCTATTTCTCCATCTGAATCCGGTCTCCACCAGACATTGAACCCTGGGTCGCGTACAATAAATCTGTTCCAAGATTTTCTCAGGACTTCTCGATTCAGGGAAATTCACTAACATTCATTTATTAACTCTATCATTGAGAGATTATAGCATTTCCATCTTACATATATAGTCGTATGTGTTTGGTTTAATTGCAGCAGAAAGGACGCTCCCTGTACCTGAACAAGTGAGGGGAGTTTCAGCTGAAACTCTATCCATGTCAGGCAGTCTTTCTTACACAGAAGAAGGATCTCAGATCCTCACAGAACCCAGGCTGGATCAAATTCGCAGCCTGGGACTCGCTGAGCCAAACAGAGAAACTCCACCCCACTGGTTGCGATGAAAGAAAAAGGCGAGATCTCCATGGAAATCCAGACATAAAGGTTAATTCAGCCTGTTTGTTTACCGCTTTAGGGTTGCTACATGATCCCACTCCCGCCTCCTCCCGCTGTCAGACCCGTCCTGAGCCAGTGAGAGTTAGTGTGACCCGGACCGCGGCCCCCCAGCTGTACCCCGGCTCACCCGGCCCTGTCAATCTGATGAGCGACAGACACATCACAGCCGAGTGGCCTCGGGAGCAGCAGCTCAGACTCAATCCGTACAGGGTGAGAACACCGGTGCAGGAACACTTTCGGTCACCCGGGTAGTCAGACTGATTTCCCGGGACCACACTGAACACTGTCCGGTTACAACATCAGAAGTAAGTGTTGTCTATGATTCTGTACCATTATTCAGCATTTACAGCGAGGGTCCGCTTTGGTCGGGATCGGAAGTGAATTTAGAGGGAGGAGGGAGTCCTGACGTGTTCATGTCAACGAGTCAGTTATTGTCCAAATGGATTCAGACAAACGAGGTCTTTGCCGTCAACCACAAATACTGTCCAGGGTTGTCTCTAACCAGTGCGAGCAGAAAACATCTTTTACCCCGATAGTGACATGCGAACTATCCCAACCGTCACCGATCTCTCTGAAACAAGAGAAGATCAGCAGGTGCTGGAAATCCGAGAAGCAGACACAAAATGGCGGAGGAACTCTGCAAGCAGGGCAGCATCTATGGAAAAATAAAGTGCAGTCACCTCGGAGACTACAGGTAATGTTCTTTACATCGCGCCATGTAGCAGAAAGGTTTAAATAACATATTAAACTTCCTTCACATTTGAACCAAAGTGTCTTGTCGAACCGGTCTGGATTTGATTTCAGCAGAACGGCTGCTCGTTGTTCAGAAGAATGTGTAAGGACAGAGCACGGATACAGAGACCCTGAACACCGTTTCTCACAAAACAACAAGCCGTGCCTTCCGAATCAGTCAATCCTTTGGCTCCTTCCCCTTTCCATTCCAGTCCTGATGAAGGGACTCGGTCCACAACATTGACTGTCCTTGGATGCTTCCTGACTGCTGAGTTCCTCCAGTATTGTGTGTTGCCATGGATACAGGAGATCCGCATAGGGCAGTGAGAGGGGCAACTTGTAAAACACGACACACAGTATCCACGTTGCCATAATATTCTTGGGGAATTAAGGTGAGAATAATTCAGCTTCCGATGATTTTTCCTATACTCATTCTACATGAAATGTTCCTTTGATTTCTCTGATCTTCTTCAACGGATCTCTTGTTTTTGCTTCAATTCTGTTGGTTTCTTCAGCTTCAATGCAACGCTTCTTTAAGAGAGTTTCCTTATATGTTCTTGCTATCGTCTTGAACTTTGTGTACAGTTGGAAGTATTTGTTCCAATCTCCATTTACTCCCTGGAATGTAGGAGAGTGAGCAATGACCTTACAAAAGTGCATTAAATTATGAAGGGCAGAGTGAAGGACTCACTCTGTTTAATTTGTGTAATTTCAGGTCATTGCCAGCAGGCGGAGCTTTCTTCCACCCGGACGGCAAACAGGAGGACGACACTCAACCAAATTCAGAATGGACACAGGTATGTTCATTTGGGTTCATTGTCATTAAAGCTCTGTCCTTCTGGTACACGTGAGGTCATATCACCAATAGTTCAGAGGAATAAACCTCAGCGATATAGGGGCAGAGAGAAAGTAGCATCAAACGGGGTCATTGATCCTACTGATAAAGCGACCTTGGGCATCGGAACAATTCACCAGCTCCAGCGCAGGTATCTAACAAGGAGATGGTCGAATCACTCCGCTACCATGAGGGTGTGGGCGAAACTCAGACAGGAATATAGCAGCGAGCAAGGTAACAGTCCAGGGAACAGACAGAATTTCTGTCAGTATTTGGTACATTCTGATGTGAGATATGCCTTCAACAGCCAGTGATAGAAACAAATGTTGCCTTCTCTTTCGGAAGGGCAATGGTGAATTCCCTCCGGATTTTCTGGTTGATGCACAATGGAGGTGAGGATAGTTTCCCGGTGTATGTTTCTGTGACCGAAATTTTAAACAGGGAATCAGGGGTGGGGGTGAGAGTGGGTGGTGGTGGCTACTGAAATGACATTGACGAACAGAATTAAAGTAAAACAAAATGATAAGCAGAGAGGGCAAAATCTGGAGTAACTCAGCAGGTCAGGTAGTATTGGAGAAAGAAGTTATCTATCGACGTTTCGGTTGGAGGCATCTTAATCGGAGAATTTGCACATTGATTTCAGGGTTGTCTTGGGCACATAAAAAAGAGTCAGGACTGCAGAAGCATTATTCTGGCTGAAGGTCTGTGTCCAGTAGAGTCCGCAAGTTTCACTGTTTCACCATGCGCCGTGTATGATGTAAATAAATCAATAATGAACTATGATGTAAAATTACATGGGTGGAGTGATTCGTCGATTTACAGAGTTGTCGGAGTTCTCTAAATTTGGGACTGTTGTCAAAGTGTTTGATCCAATTACGAACACTGTTGAAATATAAACAGAGAATCACCAGGTACAGGTAATTAGGGCAAATGTGAGAAGTTGCACTTTGGGAGGTCAAGTTCGCAACGATGTGCACTGTGAATGCGGGAAGCGTTAATAAGATTGATGTACGGACGGGTCTTGTGATGGAGATGCGCAGCTCCCTGAAAGTGGCAACACAGTTGGTAGTGTGCCAACGATAAGTTGAGGTATTTGTTAAAGATGGGCTATAACTGGATGAAGTTTGGTTAAGAGACAATTTCAGTTTTGTGCACAAATCTGGTAACCACATCACGGAAATGATATGAGTGTCTGGACAGGGTGCAGACGAGTTTCGCCACAATTCCCAGAAGGAATTTGCTTAAGGTTAGAGGGTAAAGTTTAAGGGAGATTTAGGACGCATGTTTTGCACAGAGAGTGATCAATGTTTGGAATGTGCTCCCGAGGGAGGAACTGGAAACAGATACCCAGCAGCATCTGAGAGGCCGGGAACGGACGGACATTGGCCCTGTTCCTGAAGATGGGATTGGTTTAAACGGCATCGTGTTGGCATACGCATGGTGCACTCTACTATTTTATGTTCTGTGACTGACTACAGATCTGAACTCTGCAATCTCCGCCTTCCTGTCAAATTGTGAGGATCACCAACTGTTCCGGTTGACAAGATTCTACACGGAGCGACTGGAGCAGGCGATTGAGGCGGGTGTGGATGGAGTCGGCTTCCTGTTAACACATGATCATCATTTCAACGAGCGGGAGTATCACGTAAGTGGAAGGAACATAGATTCAGTGTAGATTCTACTGAATCAATCACAGACCGACAGAACAGTCACAACGGCACCACGGGGCTATGACAATCCTGCAATGCTTGGGGTTAACATCAAGAAAAGAGTTTACATCTGCGGAATCACTGAACCTGTATTCACCAATACAATCCTC